>NW_027180667.1:0-50532 GCF_040956055.1 Brachionichthys hirsutus | reverse complement strand
TTTTTTTAATTGGGCTTTAAAAAAATAAGTCAGGCTCGAGGTGCTAGAAGTACAGAGAGAACGTCTGCCAAGGTCATGATGCTCGTATGCAGACGACGGGCGGGGCAGACTCTTTTAATGCATTAGAACTAGAAGGTGATCTGAGGACAGGCTGCAGCGTAGCTACTAAAAAAAGGTCCGACTCAAACGTCAGACGGTGCATAGCCGAGTGAAGTTAAGCCCTAAAAAGCAGATTCATGTTCTTCCAACACAAACAACTGCTGTCAAAACAATAAACCCAGGCTTGTCTCATATAATTATATATATTCAGCATCCAAAGATACATTCTGAATTGCAATGGCTCAATCTTCGCAAATAAATACTGCAATAGCGAAGATTGAGCAAGAGAGAGAGAGAGAGAGAGAGAGAGAGAGAGAGAGCGCACACACAATCATGATGAAATGACTTTGCTACAAAGATGAATACACGGAATGCAATATCATAGTACATGCAGAATATCATCTTTGCACGACAAGATTTTAAAAAGTTCATAAAAATAAGCAAAACGTTTTCAGACAGTCTTTTCCCACCAGGAGGGACATCACTGAGAACACAGTCTCGTACAAAAGGGCAGAGTGGAAAACAAAGTGTCCAGATTAAACCGGCTTGTTTTATGTTCCAGTAACGGCTCTAAAACATTCTCATCGCTCACGCATCGAAAATATTTCAATCTTCTAGTAAGAAAGTCTAAAAATATATCTAATCTATAAACCAGTTACAAAAACCTGCCGGGAGGTAAAGACGGTCAAGACGGCCATCTTTAGTTCTCCATCCTTTGGTAGTAAACATTACATTCTTTCAAGACAACAAATAATTACTTTGTGAAACTTGAAAAGCCTGAAAGTGAGTCCTTTCTAAGGCATTTTAATAAAGTGTCTATAAGACGGAGACATTCTTCAATACCCGACTAAATGTGTCTGAATATTCTAAGAACTTAAAGGGAGGACTTAGTATGTGGTGGCAGATTTATTCATGAATATAACCTACTGGGCTCCAATAGTGGTTATAAACTTTATATTTACGTTATAACACACACACATTCTGTGATGAAGCTAAATGCGAACGCTAAAGCCTTACTGATTTCATTACAATGCTCCTACTAGCATGTTGTTTAGCTCCCAATCATAGATCAGCGTTATGCGTGCTAACGTGCTAGTTAGCATTGATCACAACGTATAGGAAGTTCAGTTTGTAGTTGTTTGGTCTAATTTAGACCCGATGATGGCGCTGAAGGAAAAGAAGGATCCCCAGAGCTCTTAATTCATCCTGGGGGGGAATGATTCCCATGTTTAGAACCAGCTGCTCTGGGAGAATAGAAAACATGTTAAAATCCATTTTCGATTCGCACCAACTGGAATCTAAAGAAAAGCGTTTGTAGGGATGCCAATCTAAAACAACAGGCTACCCTTGCCCTCACATACAACTGCCCCATTATTGCATAATTGAAGGCAACGGGGGGAGATTATTGATCATTGTCTTCTTTTAACCATTTAATATAGAATGAGCTCTGACCAGGAGGAAGATTTATTGCTGTGCAAATATGACACAGAAACAAATCTGTACAAACACCTCAAATAATATTCAAAGAAATGAAGACATTGTAACATAATGAAATATATATTTATATAAACAAAAGAGAACAGCTAACACTAAACGATAGCATGCAGTCGAATCTGTCCTCGCTGCTCCAGTCTGGCTGATCTCTCTCCAGGCTTCTGCTTGTTTCTCTGTTCAGGTCTGAACGGGACAAAAAGTGCTGAGTAAAATGTTCCAGCGGAGGGGAGCAGTCTGCCTGACTCCTCTTCCTCCTCCTCCTCCTCCACGGCAGCAGAGTTTAGAGAACGCTGGCCCGAGGTCAGAGGTCAGTCCTCGACGGCCAGGAGCTGCCAGACGATGAGGTGGCTCCGCTCGGCTTTAGCCAGGGAGGGCTGCATTTTCATGGGGGTGTCCTCGCCCTCCTCGGCCTCGCCATCCTCATCACCTGTGGACGGAGACAGAGACATCACACCCGTCTCCAGATCTGCCGAGCCGATAGTGAATGATATCCGTCATGGAACTCACCCATCCTAAAGTCTATGTATCCCTCGCCGCCGCTCATTACCAGCACAGACTTGGCTCCTCCCCGAGCCGAGGCATCCGCCACCTTGTCGCCTCCTCCTGCGTCTCCTCCACAGGACGCAGACGGAACTGTGTGACCTGAAAGAACACACAAACTAGAATGCGTCTTCCTGCTACAGACTATTATTATACCATCTTTAACAGGCTGAGCTCTCTGGCTCACATGGCATTCATTAATATAATATATGTTTTGTTTTAGATTTTATACTTCTACTAGAAAAGCACTCAGAGGTCAGACCTCCGCCAAGCAGCTCATTCTCCTCCTAATTGGGTTTACATGCTGATCTGGATCAGCACCAGAAGGTTCTAGATTGTTCTTGGTATCTTTACACACCAACCATGAAAAGTCAAAGTGAATCAATGTAAAAATGTAATATTTTCTTCCTGACCTCATTCTGGATTTGATCCGGATAAGATTCGGGGGTGACCCGCCTACATGACTGTGTAAAATTCCATAAACATCGGTCAATAATCAATCGAGATATTGAGGAAAACATTTTGAAGCTCCATTGACTGCAAAGTTAACAGAAACTTCAAACTGATCCAGAATCCAGATTCTGGATCGGCACTAAAATCTAATAATTTTGTCCTGGTAGCATTCCCAACATTTCCTGGAAATGAAATCAATATCCGTCCATAACTTTTTGAGTTATCTTGCTAACGGACAGACGGCGGTGAAAGCGTGACCCCCGCCTCATGACCCCCTGATGGCGTCGCCTCGTTTGCGATTCCTCACATTGTGCTGCAATACCAACAAAAAGGATGTTTTCAAACATATAAAAATAGCATCGCAGAATGTCTAAAACAAGCTTGAGAGCGGCGGACTAAGGGTTACCTGGGACGGCAGTAAAGAACTTTACAGCGTCTCTGTGGCCGTGGAAGGACAGCTGAGCGTGAGCCATGGAGCAGTAGGGGACAAACGTCCCGGCTGTCACTCTGTCGCTGCTGTCATCACCATAGATACGAAGTGCGTTTCCTGGTTGGTTACCTGCCGTCTTGTTTTCCTTGTTGGCTGCTGATGGAAAAGCAAAAGGGAGGAGGAAGTGAAATCTAAACATTTAACATCCTTGTTCAACGTTTCAAAAGCGTAGTGGCCGTTATATTCCTGGTAGTGAGGACTCGGGAGCAGCGTCTGTATGAAACCATGCAAAGGGCGTCGTCCATCATTTCATTCAAACAGTGAAACTTTCCTAGATTCATTAAATTAAAATACGCTGCTTTTTTTGTTTTCACTTTGAAACTTAATTATTAAGGCTTATATTTCATGAAGATCAAAAATCTGCTATCTCTAAACTGTAGAATATTTCACAAGACCAATCAAAACACGGTTTTGTGATGAGGGAGACAAAGACTGTCCCTTTGAAGGGAATGCTTGAAACATGTTTACATGTAATACAAAAAATAGTGAAGCTTTCCGCAACATTCCAATCGTTTAGGATGCGCCTGAATAAGGAAAGGTACAGGCCGCACCAGGAAATACACCAGGCCCCTACACTCACCGTGCGTCAGGGGAATGGAGATGATGACTCCATTCCCAGTGCCAATCCACAGACGATTACACGACACCATGAGAGTCGTGATCCTCACAAATGAGAAGCCCAGTTTCCCTGTCCCTGAGAAGAAGAAATAAAAGCACGTTCAAAGACAAACGCGCGTTCTGGCTCGGTGTTGAGCGAAAGCGCGAACCGACCCAACATCTTGCTGACGTAGGGCTCGATGTCGACGTCCTGGAGGTGCTGGAAAGTGTGAGCGTGGTACAGCCGGAGGGTGGAGTCCAGTCTGATGGACACCCAGATGCCATCGCCATCCCACGCCAGCTGACGAACCTGGCTGTCCTGACGAGGGTGGGCATCGAAAGACTTCTGCGAAAGGACGATATACATGCACGGAGGAAAGGAGTGCAAGAAAGACAACTTCAATGTGAGGCTGTCAATAAAACGGAGGCAAACTACGCAGGAAAAAGAAATGTTGATGTTTTTTATACTCGATTCGCTCGCTTGCTTTCTGGTATGTCGTAGAAACGCCCGTAAACAGACAGACGAAAGCACTCAGCAGTAGCTGAGCTGCTCGGCTCCGTCCTCATCAGAATATTTATTGAGCATAAATGAACCGTTAAACGCTTGAAATCATTTTGCATTGGCGTAACGAGGCCAGGCAGCCGCACCTCTATCCTCATGGCTTTGGGCTGCACCACGTAGATCTTGTTCCTGTTCCCACACCACACCTTGTCGTGCACGACAGTCATGCAGCGGATGGAGTGTGGCGGCTTCCCCAACTCGACCAGGTGATAGTTGGTCAGGTCCCACTGGCCATCTAACACAAACAGGAAGTCAGTCGGAATGATTACGGAGCGACGCCACCTCCGGTGGACACAATGCGTCCCCCTCACCTTCTCCTCTGTGGAAGATGGCTACGGAGCCGTCAGAGAGGCCCACCAGCACACGGCCTTTCACGTGCCTGTGTGGCAGGAACGTTTGTGGAAGTCATCTGCTGCACATTCGAACCGGAAGCCATCATTAATGTCCAGCTACTCACACGACGCCGAGCACAGAGTCCTTCAGCTGGACAGAATGCAGACACTTCCTCCACTGAGCGACAGACGAGTGGACGTAAACACTAGAAGAGTCAGAGTTATTGAACGCCAGTCATTGTAGGCTCCAAAACTAACCAAGCCCCCTCGGCCGGGGGGTCAAAGGTTAATGTCGTCCCTGTGCGTCACCTCACCATCCATTCTGTGCGCCGAGCCACATGGTGGGCAGAACGCTGCTCATCTTCTGGGCCTCTTCCCTCATCAGGTCCTGCTGCTGCTCTGCGCTGCGGCTTGAACTCACCCCGTCCTTCCACAGGTCACTCTCCCTGCCAGTCGCAGAGAGTGGGTTGAGCGTGAACAACACGTCACTTGATCACGAAACAGCAAATAAAAAATAAAAAACCAAGAACAGAAAAGTCAGTCCTAGTTCTGAGACATTTTAACCACATAAAGCGTGACGCTGTACGCAATGATAATTTACCATCGTACATATCTTTCCTACTGCTCTGATGAAATAGTTTATGCTGCATTGGACTGACAGAAGGCTAATAAAGGCTAAGGGGCTACTGACGTCACCTCTGAGAGTAGTTGGGTCGAGCCTCTGTGTGTCGAGCTCTCAGTGGGTCCGTGAAGACGGCTTCGCTGTAGGCTCCCCTCAGACCTTCTATTTGGTCAGCAGGCCCCGAGCTGCCCTCCGTCGCTGCCGTATCGCCATCTGCTGCTCTGGAATCTGCACAGAGCAGCAATTCTGAGCAAACTATTTGCATATTGATGGTCATTATGGGATGCAGGTCTTTCCCTGCCACACATGTAGCCTTGAGATAATGTTCTGTTATGATCTGGTGCTATAGAAATAAAAATGAATTGAATTAAATAATTGTATTCTGTACTGTTGGTTTTGGGATTTTAAAATGCAGTGCATGGCTTCTACCACTAGAGGTCGCAATAAGAAACAAGACTGAACTGAGGGGACATTTCTCCGGGTTTTAACACACAAAAATGATCATTTCAAAACTACACAAAATAGATTTCCATTTTATATACATTCTATATTGATTATAAAAACTATTGTTCAATGTACCGTATTTTCCGGATTATAAGTCGCGGTTTTTTTCATAGTTTGGTCGGGGGTGCGACTTATAAATCGGAGCGACTTATATATGCTTTTTTTTACAAAATCTGTGAGCGCAGAGACAGTAGCCTACACATTTCTATAACAGGTGTTACAGGGAAGTCTGTGACCCGTCAGAATCTGTCGCGGTTTCTGGAGGTTCAGAGTTATCTGTCACACCTGTTATCTAAAAACACAAATTAGAAGGGCTGATTGAAAATGGCGCCGAAAAGAAAGTCATATTCCGCGGCTTACAAGCTTCAGATAGTGAAATATGGAGCTGAAAACGGCAATCGAGCAGCAGAAAGAAAGTTTGGAGTGAGCGAAAAACTTGTAAGGGACTGGCGAAAAGCGGAGGTTACACTTACTGAAATGAAGAAAACAAAGAAAGCTAATCGCGGGCGACAAGCTAGGTGGCCACAGTTGGAGGAACGAGTTCACGCATGGGTGCTTGAACAACGTGCTGCTGGGAGAGGTTTGTCAACGGTGCAGTTGCTTCTCCGCGCCCAAGTGGTTGCCAGGGAGGTGAATATAAACGGCTTTGCGGGAGGACCTTCTTGGTGTTACCGCTTCATGCAGCGCAAACGCCTCTCTATCAGAGCTAGGACGACACTGTCCCAAAAACTGCCAGCGGACTTCCAAGCCAAGGTTGACAGTTTCCGCGCGTTCATTGAAAAGCATGTAAGTGATCACAACGTGACACCGGATCATATTATTAACATGGACGAGGTCCCCCTCACTTTTGACATCCCCATGGGCCGAAGTGTTGCAGAGAAAGGGCAAAAAAGTGTGAATATCGTTACAACTGGTCATGAGAGATCACACTTCACAGTGGTGCTGGCATGTTGTGGAGACGGATCAAAACTGCCACCGATGGTCATTTTCAAACGAAAAACCATGCCAAAAATCCAATCCTCCTCAGTTGAAGTCGCCGTGAACGCGAAAGGGTGGATTGATCAAGAAATGATGAACTTGTGGCTTACAAAGTGCTACAATAAGCGACCGGATGGCTTCTTTAGAGCACGCAAAGCTCTGCTTGTGATGGATAGCATGAGAGCGCACATCACACCACAGTTAAAAAATAAATTAAAAGTTTTCAACTCCATACCTGCCATCATCCCTGGAGGCTTAACCAAAATACTCCAGCCACTTGATATCTCCGTGAATAGGAGCTTTAAGTCAATTTTGCGTAACCTGTGGGAGCAGTGGATGACGGATGGAGAGCACAGCTTCACGGCAACCGGGAGAATGCGCCATGCAACTTTCCTGGAAGTCATTGAATGGATCGACAAAGCATGGGCTTCAGTGACAACCGCAACCATCCTGTCGGGATTCAGAAAGGCTGGAATAATTGGAACTGCAACTGACGACGAGTCTGATGTAAGCGACGTAGAAGAGGAAGCGGCGTCTTGTCTACCTGCCGAGTTGGGGGAGTTGTTCAAAAGTGACACCGAGGATGAAGATTTCCTTGGATTTCGTGATTCGGAGTAAAACCTGATATTTTGGTAAACGTGTTAGCATGTTCTTTGTGCTATATGTTGTTTGGTGTTGGATTTTATCAAATAAATTTTCCCCAAAAATGCGACTTATCCTCCAGTGCGACCTATATATGGTTTTTTCTTCTTAATTATGCATTTTTTGGCTGGTGCAACCTACAATCCGGAGCGACGTATAATCCAAAAAATACGGTACTTTATGTGTGACTAATCTGGTTATAATTTTTTACCACAATTCAATATTTCAATAGAATTATTGAAGATGGAATGTTCAAGAATTCTGAGGCCTGTTGATATCAATGATAAACTTCTTATTAAGATGAACTCTGACCGGGGTCTCCGTCCGCTGTCTGAGGAACAGCCGCCGCTCCCTCGGCCTCACAGCCGACGACAGCGATGCCTCCGAGCACGCCGCCGGCGCCAGCTGAGCTGCTTGTGGTCGAACGCGAGCCACCGTCTCCTACTGGCTCTGTCCCGCAGCCCGGTGCCGTGTCCTCTCCAGCTGGGTAGTCGGTCTCTCTTGCACCTACATGATAATACACAGACAAATGAGAAAAGATGCAGAGCCTTGTTAAGTCGTCTACGGGCTTCTGGGTGAACACCCGTAAAACAAATTGACATGTTTACACTGACCTGGCACGCTGGAGATGCAGAGGATGTGGGAGCTGCACACAAAGAAGCTGTCCAGGATGCTCGCAGGCTGGTTGGCATCAATAACAACAGCTTTGGTGGTGGACTTTGTGCTGGTGCAGATCCAGACCAGCGACGACAGCTCATCCTGCTGACGCAACTCCTGCTGCTGCTCCTGCAGCATCCAAACACATGCGGATCTCAAGGTGTGCGTTTACATTACTGCACAATGAAACGATCACAATCAGTGCCTACCTTGAGTTCTTGGTCCAGTTTTTCCAGGCTGCTCTGGGATCCGATTTTCTTTTTGGGGCTCGCCGGTGTGGAAACGTCATTATAAAACACACTGGCTCCTACGATGGAGCCTCCGTCTCTGGTCTTTCCTCCAGAGAGGTTCACACCAGCAGCACACCACAGCTGAAACACGGCAAACACAAATCAGGACGTTTGATCATGTTACACACACCGTTTGCACCTATTGCCATGGTCTCGATATTGTGCTCTTAAACCCATTTGTATTTCGTGGCTGCCAATGACAACACGCATAAGATACCTTCATAGAAGCATCTTTCTCATCCAGCGGTCTGAGGAAGACAGGAACGGGTAGATTCTTCACCTTCCCCTCTAACTGACCACCATTGGCCTGAAAATAATAATAATAATAAAGAAACAGCACCAATACATTTCAGGCTGCTTCTGTTACGACATTCAGCCGTCATTTGAAGAGGAACCGCTCACTCGTCTGCTTACTTTGAATTTCTTCGGTAGACTCCAGCCGTTAGCCTGCACCCTGCCATCTTCCTTCTGGACGTGGGCTTTGACCTGCTGGTACTGAGCCCGCTTCTGCTCGCGTCGAGACACCATGCCCCCGGCTGCCACTCTGCAGGACAGAAGAGGAGTTCAATGAGAATCTTTCCTCATGGAGAGTTCAGAACATTTGTGTTTACATTCAAATGTTAACGCAATAAATCTGACGCAGAATGAAGGGCAACGCCTTCGTTGGACGGTGTTGTTCAGTGCAACTTCCTGCCGATGTGTTACTAAGGAAGGGAGTGGTAAGGATGGCAGTGAGAAAAAAAGACCGTGGTGTCCGTAAGTGATGGGACACGCCAGAACGAGCGGAGTACATCGACGATATGTGCAATCCTCAACCAGAAGGATGAAGAACACAAAGCCTTCCAGAGGCACAACTACTATGTCTAAGTTTAAGTAAGTGTATGCGTAAAGTGCAATTAAGTTTTTTCCATTATCAGCGATGATTTTGGTGTTTTTAGATGGACGGAACAGGTTATATTTTGTAACTTTTTTTATATGGGAAACCTTAATTTGGCTTCCGAGTGGTTTGAGTTACGAGCTCGGTCCAGGAACAAATTATTCGCTTATGTCAAGGCTTTACTAAAAACATCACATCTTGTAAAATATGCATTCAATTCACTCACCAAAAATCACAGTCACAAACGGGTTCAATATGAACCATCATGAAAAATGTTTTCTGCACCTGATCCAGAATGAAGTCAGGAAACAATATTACATACATCAGCTCTGATTCACTTCATGGTTAGTGTTTAAAGATACGAAGAACAATCTAGAACCTTTTGGTGCTGATCCAGATCAACATGTGGACGTGTAGATCCAGTTAGGAGGGGAACGAGCTGCTTGGAGGAGACGTGCTTTTCTAGTTCCTTTTTTAAACTTAATCTTGATTTTTACTTTTGATTCGGTGGAGCATCGTGTTTTTCACTGACTGACTTACTCCTCATTGAGAAAATCAAAGGCTTTGCTCTTGTCGCTGGGCAGCTGCTGCAGGGTGCTGCTCCTCTTCTTGACGGATGGCTGAATATGAGAGGTGGGCGCATTGTACTTCAAGTTCACCGGGGCCTCGACCGCCAGCCTCTTGGTTGCCCCGCCGGACGAGTTGAACAAACGGCTGAAACTGTAGTCGTAAGGACGGGGAAGAAAAAGACAGACAAGAGACGGACGAATAGAGGGGTGGGCACCAGTAGTCGCTGCAGCAGCTCAACATTTAGGGGTAAGAGGGTGCCAGTCCCATGCCGATTCTCACACACTGATACCGGGCTCTCAAAACAGAGCAGGGTTAATAATGTGCACTAACTGGGATGCTGGTGAGAAACACAGAACATAGCAGGCCTGAACTGTCCCCTCCGCTGCACCCATCACATCAACCTGACAGTTTACTGCATCAGACTCTCTGAATGTTTTGGATTATTTTGATGATCTTTAGGTTCAATAAAATGCTCTGGTGAGTCTATCTCGACTTCCCTCCCATCTCTGCGTGAGCACTGCCAACACACCTCCTGTACAGACATCACAACATCAGGCAGAATACAGAGAGAGACAGACGCAGGGCAGGAGAGATGGCGCGGTCAGATTTAGCTTATCATATGCAGAACTAGCCCCAATCCTCCAATTAAAAAACAGATCCAAAGATATCCAGTAACACTTTCTATGAGGCTATGAATGGAGTGCACTGTGGAGGCATTCAAAGTGAACGCTAATCATTCATAATGCTTCATGACTACACTGAAAAACACAACAAAAGAGCTTTTATAGTCTAAAATATCATAGCTGCTGCAGTCCATGTGCCTTACGGAAGGTCTTAAATTATAAACTGGCTCATAATGCATAATCTCAACCTGCACTCACCTCAGTAATAAATCAGCATTATGTTATGAAGTCATGTGGGGTACACGTTGTTAAAGCATTATGAATGAGTAATAATTACCAATGACAGCTCTCACAATATGAAGGTGTTACAGAATGGCCTACTCCAGTCCGAAGCACACTCATTCCTCATGATACTCGACAAAGGAGAGGCCGGATCTCATTGTTCAGATTTACAAACAGGTGCTTTCTCCAGACCCAGATTATCTTAAAAGCTTCTGTCAAGCTTGATGTTTTTCCATAAAGAAAAACAGACACTACTGACAACGGAGCAGCTCAAATCTGAGATCAGAGCCTCTCCTTCCGGGTTAGCTTTCCCCCCCGTCGAGAGTTTAAACGTGGAAACACTTTAAACGTGGCAACAATTTACCTACATCCTGTAGAGCACAACCGTACAACAGGGAATACAAAAGAAAAGCACAATGAACAACGTAGTCGTCATGCTGCTGGTATCTCAGAGGCCACATGAAAAGAAACGAGGCGCTTACAATTGCCAGAGGCTGGATTTCTTCTTCTCTGGAAGAGCTGGGTTCTCCTTTGAAGCCCTTGAACAGATGATTTTCAACATGGGATTACAGTAGCATCCTTCATTTCAAACGTTGCTTTGGGTATTCATGTGATCTACCTACTACCTATATTATATGAGAAGCGGTGGAAGATGGATGGATCATACATCGATTGCTTCAATCGAACACGTTTTAATAATTTGTGATTACAGATGGTTCAATCATGTCTTATTTAACACTCAGCCCTGCTGTTTGGATGCGTTAGCGCAACCAATGACCGCTTCATTTTGTCCTCTACCAGCGTCCGTCCTACCGGATCATCTCTGTCCACCTAATCGCCTCCTGCAGCTCCATCAGCCTCTCCTTATACTGGTTTCTCTCGATCAGGACTCTGGCCATCTCCACCCTGGTGAAGCGCTTTCTCTGCGCTGTGGGCACATCGCTCTGCAGGCACAACATGAGCACGAGACCACTGAGCCGTGCATTCTGGTCACACACACATAATGCTCTTATTTTAAAGTGGGGATCAATGCGATGCTAGGAGGCTTTTCAAGACGCACCTTTTTGCTAAAGAAATGGACATGTGTGGAGAACCTTTAAACAGGCTCACCATTTAGCGCGCATTTGTTTAATACCCACTGATGTTTCACAAACTTGAATACAGCAGACAGCAAAGACTCACATCGTCTTCATTATCATTCTTGACCTTCTGTCTCGTGTCCTCAAGCTCTGCTCGAATCCTGCAAGCCAGTATACCAGCCTTGAACAGCCATCTTTAAACAGAATGAACTCTATGCAGAACTACTCACTTCTTGAGTTCTTCTTCCAACTCTTTGTTTTTCTCCTCCAGTTTGGCCTTTGCCTCGGCGACTGCGTCCAGCTCGCTCTGCAAGCCCTCCTTCTCACACGACAGCTCATCCATGCGCGTCATCAGATCATTTTTCACCACATTCAAAGCGTTCCTGAAAATGGCACGTGCAAATTTACAGTTGGACACTGAAGTTGATGATTTAAGAAACTGTTGGATGCAAAATTATGTAAGCACAATTGTAAATTAGCTTTGTCTGCAAAATATATTTCGCATCAACTGCTTGTTAAACCAAATCAAATGAGAACAGTTAAAATAACTCAACGCAAACATTTTGTTTTCTTCCTCATTCAACAACGAAAGCGGCATTAACTAACTATTGCAGTCTGACAGAAGGCCTCGTGGACTCTTATCAAGAGTTGAACCACTTACAAAGTGCAGCCAGTAAAAGTAAAAGGATTTAGTGTTCTATTAAGGAAAACACTTGAAAAAATATTGTATTCCACTTTTTAAACTGTTCTTGCTTGATTGAGTTATTGTAAACAAATATTTAAACAGTATAAAGAAATCCATACGAACTATACCAACGACCACACAATAGATTTAACTTGTTTTTCTTCCCAAGTAAATCAAGTAGGAATATCTGTATTAAACACGAGGAGGCAGAACCGTCCCGATTCTCACAAATGCAAACGGTATCTCTGAAGCATTTCATATTTGTTCATATTTGTTCATTTTTGAGCTCGAGCCACACAAACATGTATTTTGCATGTTAACTTACATTCAGCAGCATCAAGAGGCGGTGAAAGTTAATAGCTAAAAGTCCGTTTTCTATTCATCGCTTCTAGTTCTGACTCATTTAACACACGCCAACTCTTCAACGGTTTGTAACGGGTACCAACTTGGTCTCCAGCAGCTGCGTGTTCTCATGGATAAGATGCTCCACCTCCCGACCCATACCTGAAAACAATTACCCACAATGCCATATTAATGCTTCATTTCTTTACATTTGATCCAAATGGATGATGCGATTTATTTAGAGTCTCATTTGCACACTCGTCTATATTATTAAATTCATTCACAGCAGAATGAATCTGAGCTGTAAATCTAATCTGTACATTCATAACGGTCACAGAGTGAACTGAACCAAGCCAGAGACACGAAAGATAAGAACAACAACTGGGCAATGAGAAGAGCTCTTTGATACACACCAGAAAAAAGGTTGATAAAACACACCCACAACAACAACAACAAAATTATATATAACATAAGAAAACACGTAAAGTTGGCAGTAGAACCAATGGCAAGGTTACAGGGGGTCGTCGACTTACGGCCACAATTGGTTCTGAGGGTTAAATTACCGTCAGCATATTAAACAAACACATCGTAAACAAACAACAGACCAGTGTTGTCGTAGGTTAACACCCCCCCAGTATATCATCATCACGTCACGGGACAGCGAGACTTCTCACCCAGCAGGTCGGCTCCTTCGTCCACATCTCCTATCAAGTCGTTTCCTGCAGATGAGAGCTCCTCAAACAGAGAGTCAGTGTTACGGTCAAATACCAGAGTCTCTATTCCACCTTTGGTCGGTGTGCTGGGTGGGTGGGTCGGGGGGGGGGGGGTCAAAGGAGAAGAGGAAAGTTAGGATTTTCAGAATGATAACATACAATGTAGCATTGTAGCCTCTGTGCTCCACTACTGACGACGCAGTGACATATTGCTGTGATCAATGCACACGTCATAAATAAATATATAGAGAATGCTCCTAACTTAATATAACACTTATTAACTTAAGTGACCAGAAGATCGTGGCATCCAAAAGGGAGGGTTGTGATTGGAAACAGCTAATTCAACTACAGTATATATATATATACAGACCCCTCCCTTATTGTCTAAATGTCCCACGATGAACAGAATCAGACATGTACCTTGTTGCTCTGCAGCCATTGAGGTCCATCCCCAGTTCAGGAGTTGACTCTATGATGTCCTGCAAGCCAGACTTGTCCAGCTTGTCCAAGTTATCTGCTCCATCTATTACAGCCAACAGAGACACAAAATGAATGAATGAGCAAGCCAGTGCCCTCAAAAGGAGGGTAGTGGGAGTTTAAGTGACAGTAGAGTACTCTGAGAACACGTTCTACCTGCAGTACTGACCGTTATTAAGGGCTGTGGAAACAAAGTTCTGATTAAGGCGTCCCAACTGACCCTGCTGTCCTTCTTGAACCACTGCAATGTTCTTGGTGCTCTCTAGTTTCCCACTTTCCATGTCTATCTTCTTGTTGATGATCATGTCCGGAACTTCCTGTTCCTGCAGGGGTGGGTGCAAAGACGCCATGGAGACATCAGATGCAGGGGTAGACAGGGGTGTCGCAGAAGCAGCCCCAACCCCGACAGCAGTCCCTGCAGGGGACATTCCATCGTGAGGACATAGTGGCGCAGTGGACAGAGGGCTCCACTTGGAGGATCCACCCTGAGAGGAAACTCGGGTGCTGGATTTGGATCCATCACCTCGTATTGTCACAGGAGTTCCACTTTTGGAGACATTTCCCCGGTTGACTGAATGACTGGACTTGGAGCTTCCACGAGTCGCATTGGCCAATTCGTCCTTAAGATGGAGGAAGGAGAGCGTCAGGAGGATAACAAGGGCAGAAAAGATGTCATTACGATCTTCAGGAAGCCAACAGGTTTGATTTTTTTAACACTTCAAACATTGTCTACTCCCAAAAAGTATTACAGCGCTCGACGTAAAAAAAACAAACATTTTTAAGCACTTAAACTGGTTGAGCTCAGTTTTGTAAGCTCCCCTTTACTCTCTTTCATACACATGACGACAAATTGAACTGTAACCAGCATGCGATGCGGCTAAAACCAACACAAACTCAAACGACATGCAACCAGACATGCCATCATATCCGTGATCTGCAAACACAGCTGCGTTTAAAAGCCTTGATCTCCGAGTGGCACTGCCAACACGAGCTGGTGCAGCTTCTTTGTCCACACAACATTTCTGGGGCTGGATGGAGCTCACGAGTCACGTTCACATGTTTATGACCAAAAAAGCAACGGTTCTGCTGCTTCATGTGGAATAAGAAACCGAAATCAGCTTTCCACTGGCATGGAGGAGGGGAAAGCTAAAGAATAAATGTGCATTTTAGTTGAACGCTACCATGCTAGGTACGTTTGGTAGGTGCTGCGGTTAGTGCAGTCTACCTGGTCCTGATCAGTCTCCAGAGGTTTATGATCGTCCACTGTGACTGGGGAGACCTGCTCCTCACACTGAGGGATATTAAAGACCTAGCCCATTCATATTTACTAGCATTCAATAAAGGTATTATGTAAACAACAGAAATGTGAACACTTATAAGAATACGCTGTTTAGACTTAAGGAACCTCAGCAGGCCCACTTAGGAAGCACGAGTAATGATTGTGATGAAAGTGGATTTATTGTAACAATCAAAACTAAGGTTTCCTCAGCAGCCAATCACAGCAGGCAGAATTTAACCCTGTGTGGTGATGATCTGTTAACAGAAGACCACACCGAGGTGCATGAATGGAACACGCACCTCGATCGCTTCTCAAGTCTGACCCCGAACTAGAGGGACGGCAGCAAATGAATACCGATTAGGTGGTCGTTAATATTCACGACGGAGCACTGTGGTGTCCAACGGCAGCAACGTGAAGTTCACAGGCTGCTAAACACTCATTTGTTTCTCTTAGAATAGAAATGAAGTTGTCCTTTATATCATTAACCGCCGTGGAGATGATGTCACTGGTCTGATCCGTGGGACATTCTAGCTTCAGGCAGGAACGTAAACCGTCAGTGGGCTGCAGCCATTTGCTTCAGTATCATACTACTGACCGTACCTTGAGGCTGGTGTTGGACCGTGGATTGCTGAGGCTGTTGAATCTCCATGGTTCCGACGGGGTGTCCACAGGTTCCCTCTGGATGTCAGGGGTCGTACCATCAGCCCCCGGATAGTGGAACATACCCATGGAGATGGAATGTTCCTTCCTATATACAAAGAACAATGGTCAGTATGGTCTGCTGCACGTAGATTAATAATGTCGTTGTCAGCGAGTCCTGTCACTTGCAACAAACTGTAAATACAGCCAAATATAATTCTCACTGCTGTTGCTGCCTCTCAGGCTCCCCTGGAGGAGACCCTAAGGAAATAAATCAGGTGTGTTTTACACCACCAGTCCCGACTCGTCCTCATAACTTTAACATTTGAACCTTCAGAAAACATGAAGGGAATGCTTTTGTGTTATGTAATAGCTATTGTTTGTCCCTAAATCTGAAGGTCATCCCAGATTATCAACTGAATTTGCTTTTACCAAATTAAACTGGCAGGCTGTTCATTTATGTCAGCGTGAAATTACATTTACGGTGGAAGCAGATCAGCATAAGGCCAGTCAGGCACGGAGGCGTTCTTATTCCAGCTTCCTCTGAACACAGGAGATAGACGCTCCTTTGATCCCGAAGGACGGGGCCATTCATATCGAGTCACATGCCCAAATGAACGTCCTGCACCAGACCAGGCTCACATTCACACCTTCTCACTCCCACAGTCACATACGGTGTGAGCCAGAACAATGGCCGCCACAGTGCAAAGAGCAGTGGGCAGGCAGCAATGAAAAACAGAGGGCCAGAAACAAAGGGCACAGCACCATGTTGCAAAGAATAGGTCACGAGCGTGGCAGAGATTCTGGCCAAGGCTGCCTTGTTTTACTTGAACTGAAGGATGAATAGAAAACAAACCACCAAAGATCACCATCCATACTACCATTTCACCTCCGATGGAACCATAGATCAGACTTTATATATGTCCAAGTATGACCCTGCCATGTTCCCTGTCTCAGACCGTCCGACTAAAACACGCCCACATAGCAGCAGCAACGATGCTGCCAGTCACTCCACAAAGACACCACTTCCGGTCATTTCAGATGCATTTCGATACACAGACACACGTAGTTATACCTGCTGGGTCTGGGTACGGAGGGTAAGGAAGGCAGGGCAGGCAAGCCGCCAGCAGAGAGCGAGTAGTGAACCAGCAGCAGCACTGACACAGACACCAGCACAGCAGAGTTGACGACCACGGCTCCCCCTACAAAGCCAAACACGAGCAGCAGCGTGCACCCCGGGCTCATGGCCCCCCCGCCGATCATGGCCAGGAGTGACCAGGAGGTTGGAGGGTCAGTGAAGCTTCAGATTCACCATGGCCGACCACAGTAAACGCATGCAAAGCTGCGGTCCGGGACGCTGTATCCGTCTGTCCGGGATGTGAGCGCCGGCGCGCAGGGCGGTCGACGGAGCGGGAGCAGATCAAAGGAAGAACAGTCAGCCAGCAGCAGCGACTGAATAAAGCACCGCGGCAACAGATCGTCCAGAGAGCAGGGAGAGGCTGGAGACATCAAATCCCACGCTGCCTCGCTCCAACCAGCAGCTGACTCTTGTCCTCGCTCACGCTTCCTCAGACGAGATGCTTTGTGGTCGTCGCGCTGCGCTCTAGAACACTCTATCCCTCTCTCACCGCGATGGCAGCCACTATTCCACGCTCGCTCTCGTGCATGCTGAGGCAGCTTGTTTCATATACGCAGCTTACCGGCGACGAAACAGGGAGACTGATCGAACGGTCGGTGGGGGAGGGGAGGGGGGGGTCGGCAGAGTAACTGGAGGCAGAGGGAAGGGCTAGGTCGGACACGCAGGGGCCTGAATACTCACATAAAGAACAGAATATATATACCGTATTTTCCGGATTATAAGTCGCGGTTTTTTTCATAGTTTGGTCGGGGGTGCGACTTATAAATCGGAGCGACTTATATATGCTTTTTTTTACAAAATCTGTGAGCGCAGAGACAGTAGCCCACACATTTCTATAACAGGTGTTACAGGGAACTCTGTGACCCGTCAGAATCTGTCGCGGTTTCTGGAGGTTCAGAGTTATCTGTCACACCTGTTATCTAAAAACACAAATTAGAAGGGCTGAATGAAAATGGCGCCGAAAAGAAAGTCATATTCCGCGGCTTACAAGCTTCAGATAGTGAAATATGGAGCCGAAAACGGCAATCGAGCAGCAGAAAGAAAGTTTGGAGTGAGCGAAAAACTTGTAAGGGACTGGCGAAAAGCGGAGGTTACGCTTACTGAAATGAAGAAAACAAAGAAAGCTAATCGCGGGCAACAAGCTAGGTGGCCGCAGTTGGAGGAACGAGTTCATGCATGGGTGCTTGAACAACGTGCTGCTGGGAGAGGTTTGTCAACGGTGCAGTTGCGTCTCCGCGCCCAAGTGGTTGCCAAGGAGGTGAATATAAACGGCTTTGCGGGAGGACCTTCTTGGTGTTACCGCTTCATGCAACGCAAACGCCTCTCTATCAGAGCAAGGACGACACTGTCCCAAAAACTGCCAGCGGACTTCCAAGCCAAGGTTGACAGTTTCCGCGCGTTCATTGAAAAGCATGTAAGTGATCACAACGTGACACCGGATCATATTATTAACATGGACGAGGTCCCCCTCACTTTTGACATCCCCATGGGCCGAAGTGTTGCAGAGAAAGGGCAAAAAAGTGTGAATATCGTTACAACTGGTCATGAGAGATCACACTTCACAGTGGTGCTGGCATGTTGTGGAGACGGATCAAAACTGCCACCGATGGTCATTTTCAAACGAAAAACCATGCCAAAAATCCAATCCTCCTCAGTTGCAGTCGCCGTGAACGAGAAAGGGTGGATTGATCAAGAAATGATGAACTTGTGGCTCACAAAGTGCTACAATAAGCGACCGGATGGCTTCTTTAGAGCACGCAAAGCTCTGCTTGTGATGGATAGCATGAGAGCGCACATCACACCACAGTTAAAAAATAAATTAAAAGTTTTCAACTCCATACCTGCCATCATCCCTGGAGGCTTAACCAAAATACTCCAGCCACTTGATATCTCCGTGAATAGGAGCTTTAAGTCAGTTTTGCGTAACCTGTGGGAGCAGTGGATGACGGATGGAGAGCACAGCTTCACGGCAACCGGGAGAATGCGCCATGCAACTTTCCTGGAAGTCATTGAATGGATCGACAAAGCATGGGCTTCAGTGACAACCGCAACCATCCTGTCGGGATTCAGAAAGGCTGGAATAATTGGAACTGCAACTGACGACGAGTCTGATGTAAGCGACGTAGAAGAGGAAGCGGCGTCTTGTCTACCTGCCGAGTTGGGGGAGTTGTTCAAAAGTGACACCGAGGATGAAGATTTCCTTGGATTTCGTGATTCGGAGTAAAACCTGATATTTTGGTAAACGTGTTAGCATGTTCTTTGTGCTATATGTTGTTTGGTGTTGGATTTTATCAAATAAATTTTCCCCAAAAATGCGACTTATCCTCCAGCGCGACCTATATATGTTTTTTTCTTCTTAATTATGCATTTTTTGGCTGGTGCGACCTACAATCCGGAGCGACGTATAATCCAAAAAATACGGTATATATATTCTACAAATGACTTTGTTCATTGCATAAAACTAACAATGACCAAAGTCAATAGAAAATATACTGCGTACCAAAGGATTACAACCTTATGTAAAGGTAATAAGTAAACCCCTAACCCGACTTCAAAAACACTAGTGGCTGATTTCTGATCAAAAGAGATTTAATAAAAATATAATATTTTCTTCACTATATTTTTCTGGCCCGTTAGAAGCGGTTCAAATCTATAAATCAAAGTGCCGCCAGACGGGAGCACTAGCACGGCTAAAACTACTGCTAATGAAGGACGCTGTTTCAGATTGACCGTGTCGAGACAATGAAACGGGAGAGGAAGCTGGCGTGGACCGTCTCACCGTGTTCGGACCGCTTTGCCTGCATCCGGCTCGGCTGTGGCCACTGCATGCTGGTGCTTATTTCGCTCCAGGTGCTCCATGTAACTGTGGATCATCTGTGCAACAGAAAAGTTGCTGTTAGTGTTCAACCATCGTGCAATACTCTCTATATTGCATTGCACTTTCTTTCTTTGGCATTACATAATCTGTAACTCCCAGGAGATTAGAGGTTTTAAACCTCGCCCAAGAATGAAGAAAAACATGTGCACTTAAAGTCATGCAACATCTTTCCTGTATATTATGCAAATGTTTAAAATGCTTGTTGTGTTGGTGAAACAAATAACTCTGCTGGCATGGCACACAGATGAAGAAAGCTGATCTGAAAGCAGCGTACCTCTGTGTGTCTCTGATGAAGAGCCGTGAACTCCTTCTTCAGCTCGGCTTCTCTCTCCTCAAATCTATTGACTGGATGAAAGAGACAACTGTCGAGAATAAATGCTAAACAAACCATCCAGCGCGACACGAGGGCTGCTGTAAGCTCCCAGAGCCACAAGAGGGCCACCACAGCCCCCCCCCCCCCACACACACACTGCGCTGTCACGCAAACATCATGATGGTTTCTGTTGTTGCCGTGAGACGACCAACACGCTGGCTGCACCCTCCTCCTTCCAGACATCTGTTACTTTTAACAGAAATTCTTTGTAGAAACGTCCCGTTTTGACTTCTGGAGCTTTTACGTTTCTGGGCTCGGAGCGTACGGTCTCGTCTCTACCAGCTCCTTTAACAGACTTGGCAGGCAAACACTCGTACCACGTTACCAATGGCCTTTGTTCAGGAGACACGGGAGTCCATCTGCTACCGAGGGTCAGCGCTCACACAGCTTCTGGCTCTATAACGAAGCCGGTCCAGTAAAGCCTGGGTCTGTGACGGACGCAGAATGCGATGGTCTTACTCTGCTCTGCGTAGTTTCTCGTCTTCAGCGCCAGCTGGCGCGTGTGAGACTCCAGCTTCTGCAGTCGACACTGGAGCTCCTTCTTCTCGCCATCCTGGGAATCTTCAAAAATGATGTATCTCTGCAGATCGGGACAGAAAATAAAGAGGATTTATTATCAGTGCGTGGGAATAAACATGTGCTGTAAACTTGAGAGGAGGAGGACTGCCAGTCCTAAACCCTGGATGACCTCAAAATGACCCCCATCATTTATCAGGGGCTTTTCTAAACAAGGTAACAAGGGGGCTGCCCTCTTACTGTCGGCCTTTGTCCTGTTGATTTGACCTTAAATGTCACACACCGTGCAAACATACAACGTGTGCTCTACCTCAGAAAGACCCGTCTTCTGTTAAATAATGCAATTAAACAACAGTTCTGTTATTTAGGATAGATTAACTGAAGGAAATATTGCAGTTATGAAATTGTTACGAAAGAAAGATCCCTTTATTGATCCTGCGTGGGGAAATTCTTTTTTCACTCAATATACAATTTTCACACAAATTAAGGGAGAGAGAGAGAGAGAGATGGTCGAGTGAGCCGTGTAACAGCACCCAGGGAGCATCTTCTGGTGTTTCTTCAAACAGTCATCCCTCAAACCACCAGTCCACAGTCCCCACTTTTTGGTCCGCGCTAGTCTCGAGCCCCCCCCCCCCAAGCCAAATCCTTAGCTGCTGAGCTTCTGCCATTTTCTTTTAAATTGATTTAAAAGCTTTCCGCCAGCCATTTGACCTCGGCACAACAGGTGCACGGCGTCCTCAGAACCAACGGTCCCTGTCGGCATCGAGCACACAGCAGTCATTGTCAGTAATCCAAGATCGTCTCTCAGGGGATTTTACATGAACACTTTTCACATGAGGAGAAACGCGCAAAATAAAAAAAGCATCACATGGTCACACATAAAATTATTCACACACACTTCTAAAGTTGTAAACCGCCATGCTACCCCAGCCTGTAATCCATTTAACGAGGGGTTAACCCAGGCATGGGCAAACCCAGGCCCGGGGGCCATATGCGGCCCGTTGGTCTTTTTAATCCGGCCCGCCAAACTTGTCCAAATTATATCATTAAACAAAATTGTATTATAATTAAACCTCATTCATTTGACCTTTTCATTTGACCTTTTCCCTGTAATGCTACCTGTAAAAGGCCAAATCCTTGAATGCAATAGCTTTCATGTGTCATTTATATTAGTTCACACAAACACTCCATCCATCTGTTCTTGGTCCGGCCCCTCTGTCAAATTTTAGAACCTATTGTGGCCCGCGAGTCAAAAAGTTTGCCCACCCCTGGGTTAACCACTGCTCATTGATGCTACTTTATAATCAGTGGCTGAGACGGAACTGTCATCAATTATAATGAATTGCATCCATTGTTTCCTGAGACGTGATTCGACAGTTGCTCTCCTTCAGCAGGGAAATAAGCAGAATGTTGTTTTCCGTCAGACTGAACTGAAATATTTACCTCATGATGAGACGGGACAAGAAAATTATACAAGTCCAAGTAGCGTCGGGCATCACGGCTGATGGTGGAACAAACATCGCATCGCTGATTCAGAAGTGGAAGACTGAATGCTTCAGGGCCAACATGATAACAATCCAGTTCCTGCATCTCAAATGGAGATATTAACAATTTCTATTGATTTTCTATCAAATTGAAGTAAATATTTTGTGTTTGTTGACATTCACTAGATATAAAATTTGGATCGTTGTTGTTTGTGGGAACATATTTGTCGCGGCTTGGCTGGTTAGGTGAATCAGGTGTCTGCTAACAGGCAAACACTATAAACACGGCGTCTTGTGACGTGGGTGTAAGGATCACCGGGGGGGGGCTCTTCTTTACGTGCAGCTCACACTGCAACCTGCCAACAGAAGCGTTTCTTCAGGGCGCTTCTATGAACTTGAGGCACTGCTGAGGCCTTTACATGTCCACCTTATCGAGTTCCGTCTGACCAACAAAACTGGACTGATCTCGACTTCTTTAGAAATCTGCTTTGGACTGGAGGAATGGCTGCAACGTGACAATAAGCCTGGTCTAGGGGAGATCAACAGTCTGGGAAAGACTTGTGGAGAGCAAACAGCGGCTGGAAAGGCCAAGGGGCATCTCATCAAGTGAGGTAGATGACCTACTGAGAGCATTAGCGTACCAAGCTAAAGCTTTCCCCCTAAATCTGCAGCTCTGACAATAAACAGTAAAGAGACCTCAGCGTATGATAACTGAACCGCAGAAAGACATGCATGCACGCTAGACGTTCAGGATTCTGCTTAAATCTACCAACACAGCCATTTCTCTCTCTCGCTCCTCTCACCCTGATGCTCATCCCGTGACCCAGGAGGGAGCCGAGCGCCCCAGAGAATGAGCGTCCCAGCACTCTTCTGCCTTTATAATGCTCCCTTTGTCCCCTAGTGCCAACACACAAACACACGTGGCTCCAGCACAAGTGCAAGCGCACCCAGACAGGGCTCCACTGTGTAGACACCCAATTAAGAGGGAGTGGAACTGACTCTTCACTGGCTTTGACTCGCTACCGAGGAATTTGGTGAACAAGAGTGCGACGGGCCTCGGAATAAAATGACTTGAGAACTGATTCAGCATTTGAGACGCGATTCCTTCGTTATAATACGGATGTTACGAACCGTGCAAAGAGTTGGGTAGGATAAAGGTCGTACTAATGCAGCAAGTCGTGGTGACGCCTCCACACTGGAGAGAAATGACATCCTTCAAGTGAAAATGAAACATCACGTCATGCGAGTAGTCACGTCACCAATTCTCCTATTCTGTCTTCTAATAGATTTGATTTTGATGATGATTGATGACAAATCAGTTTCTATTATGAGAACATCAGCTCAGAAACTTTACTGGACAAAAGAACTCAAGGAAATGCCGTACCCCCCCCCCCCCCCCCAAGTATTTCCTGTCTTGCCCCTTCCTCCTCTCTGCTGAGGCAAACTGACCTCACAGAAGTTCAGCGGATGCAACCAAAGACATATCAATGTAATCCTGTCCAAACACAAAAGTATTATTTCTCATCTTGTTACTTGGAATTCTTGGTTTGCGTTTAACGAGACCGATTCAAGTATCATCTTAACCGATGTCTAACTTAAATCAAAATAAAAAAGTCACCGCGCTGACTTACAACAATTTTCCAACAGACAAATACTGTCACAGATTACCGGCAATTTTAATTTATATTTTCCCTGATGCTCGCATGCCACTCATATTCTACAAGGTTCAGAATTGAATTAGTCATATTTTCTTGTACCACGTTATAAATGTAAGGTTTAGTTTGCAATCATTTATTTCCTGCAGCATTCTTGCAGTGTTTGGATCAATAAAGTTAATTTTGAGGAATGTGACCTTTGGGATCAGGTAGAGACCGACCTCAGCTCAGCATGTTATCCCCTCTAAACCTTTTCTCTCTCTAGATGCATCTAATTAAAAAAAAAAGTTTAATCCATATAGAATTACTAAACATATAACTACCGTAATGTAGGATTAAGAGTACAAGTAGCACTGATAGAGTCTAAGAGCATAAGAAATATACACTGATGTTACTGTATAAGAATACAAAAGTGTTTGTAGGCATGTGTGAAAGCGTAATACAGTGTAGGGTGGGTTCATAAAAAGGTAAAAAGATTAAAAGATACAGGTCAAATAATAAATAAATATGGTGTTGCTCAGATATCACGGGAGGCCCTGAACCTTAACGCCATGACAAACGAAGGACGACTGAATCAGTCGCTCAGGCTCCTAAACTGGAGACTCAAAAAAAAGACCCACGGCATCACCTGAGCATCAGTATGTCCCTATCCCAGCAGTATGTCCCTATCCCATCAGTATGTCCCTATCCCATCAGAAATGTCCCTATCCCATCAGGAATGTCCCTATCCCATCAGTATGTCCCTATCCCAGCAGTATGTCCCTATCCCACCAGTATGTCCCTATCCCATCAGTATGTCCCTATCCCATCAGAAATGTCCCTATCCCATCAGAAATGTCCCTATCCCATCAGAATGTCCCTATCCCAGCAGTATGTCCCTATCCCAGCAGTATGTCCCTATCACAGCAGAAATGTCCCTATCCCAGCAGTATGTCCCTATCCCAGCAGTATGTCCCTATCCCATCAGTATGTCCCTATCCCAGCAGTATGTCCCTATCCCAGCAGTATGTCCCTATCCCAGCAGTATGAGAGCTAACTGGAGGCCTGGGAGGCTGAACTATTAACACGCAACAGCCAGAGGAAACACAACGATGGGGGTTCAGATCCTGTGTGAACAGGTCGATCATGACGCTGCAGCAACGCGTTACAACATGAAAAATGATCAACATCCAACTGTCAAGTCTAAAGTCAGCAGCTCAAACACACACACACACACACTGAACTTTCCCAAGCCTAGGCTATCATAAATAAAATCTGTTTTGGTCTTGCCTCCCAGTGTTTGTCTTACAATAAAGTTTTGCTGTGTATTTTATAAATCCCTTTTTCAGTCTACAGCATGCAACTCATGCTGTTGGGATTAAATGGTTGGAAAAATAATAAACCAGATTAAATAAATGCAATAAGTGCAGCGACTCAGGATTGTTCAGGATGCCTCTGGGAGGCGTCGTGTGTGTGTTTATAATGCCCAAGTACCTGGAGCAGGATTAACAGCAGCAGCTATAAGTCTACAGTACTGCGTAGCTGCTATACGTCTACTGCGTAGCAGTAATGTAGTATAAACTCATAGAGGTCAGATTTACTGTACATGTTAGATATTCGTTTCTGCTTGGTTTCAGTTACATCAAAGGTTCTGTGTATTTTGTATCTTAGAAATTGTCGCATACTTTTATTTTTATAAAGTCTGTTCCTGAACATCTCATCCTGTACACAGTACTGATAACAGGCTGTAACGAACACACAGTACTGATAACAGGCTGTAACGAACAACGAATGCATTCATTGTCTTAATGAGCGAACGCACCACGGGACATCGTAACGCTGCATTCAAACAGCAGCTTATTTATTTGTTGGACTCCCTTCACATTCTGATTTGAAGCCGGAACAATGAGAACCAAGCGCTTGCTGGACCTGCGACTGAGCCGAGAGACGCTCCTTTCATAAGCATGGCATGGAGGGTAGAGTGCAGAACACCAGAACCGAAGCACACAAACCAGGCGGAGAACCCATCGACTCCCTCCTGGGTTCTTTCTTTGACACTGTGCAGGATAAAACGCTCATTGGCCAGATGATTCTTCAAGATTTAACCTTCATTTCTCTTTTCCACAAGATGAGAACAAGAGTCTGTTTCTTCCCCACATATAATTTGTTTTATTAGCTAGCAGTTACCAAACAGCAACCGAAAGTCGTTTTAAAAAAAGAAAGAAACTCGTTTCACACTCTGGATATTTCTATTTCTGGCTCTGGACAAAGCATGATGTTGAATTATAGTCGCCCTGCATTGTGATAACGTGAACAAATATGACCTGGAACTTTATTCCACACTATCAGCAGCTGGCATTGGCTGTCTGAATCTATGGAGACTGCAGGAGTCAAAGTAGAACTTAGTGTTTGTACTGAGTCGTTACCGAGTTGTTACCGAGTCGTCACCGAGTCGTTAGAGTCGTCACCGAGTCGTTACCGAGTCATTAGAGTCGTCACCGAGTCGTTACTGCCAATCTTTGATTTTGTTGTTGCAAACACTTCTGCTTTCTAACAATCTAATAAAGTGATGAACACATGAGAAGGAAACAATGACGTTTTTATGCGACGTCAGTGAAACTGTCACGTCATCAGCAGTGAATCCTCAGATCGAAGCGCTTCTGGAATCAATCGATAAGCCATCAATAACACTTTTACTGCACTGAGGCTCGTCTCCCGACTCGATTCCCTCCATCACGAGGATCAAAGTGAAGACCAACAAACTACAAAGTGTGTTTATCATCAAAGCGGGGCCGCGTGAAGCCGCCGTGCACCTGTTCCGCGTGCTTCCTCAGAGCCTTCTCCCGCTCGTACTGCGTGACCAGCTGCTCGTTGTCCTCCCTCAGCAGCTCCAGCTCCACGTCCCGGTCCTGGTTGACGGAGAACACCGAGTCCAGGTTCTCCAGCGCGGCCACGACCAGCGGCATCAGCTCCTTCACCACGTCCTCGTCGTACTTCTCGATTAGCCGTTCGAACTCGCGATAAATGGAGCCGGCCAGGCCGGAGACCCGCTCGGACATCACGCTCGAGTGGCCGGACTCGTCCTGGTACAGAACCGCGTCGTCCAGCTCCATTTTCTTTGTTTGGTACTCGTTTAGCGGCTAACCTTAAGGAGCTAGCCGCGGAGCTTCGGCTGACCGGACCGGAGGGCTGCCCGCTCCTGTTTCAGTGGAACAGAACCGCGTTAAAACGAAACATGGCGACGTGCAGCGCAGAAAGGTCGCCGTACTTCAGACAGAGGGTTACTCCCCCGGAGTTATGGAGGACAGCTCGCCGGGCCGGCAGCTCGCAGCCCCGGAAAGTCTGACTGAGCTCATGATTAGTTTCCCTGTCCGACAGACGAGCTCCTGGTGCTGCCTTCAGGTGCCGTCGGACAAGCAACGATCAGTGAAGGAGCGCCGCATGATTCGATCCTCTTCACACTCCTGAAAGAAATGACGAAAGAAGCA
Source organism: Brachionichthys hirsutus (assembly GCF_040956055.1). Lineage (NCBI taxonomy): Eukaryota > Metazoa > Chordata > Actinopteri > Lophiiformes > Brachionichthyidae > Brachionichthys > Brachionichthys hirsutus. Next base: position 23,195 of record NW_027180667.1, on the reverse strand, counting down.
CTTAAAAAATTATTCAAATAAAAACGGGTGCAAACGGGTTTGTTTGTTTATTTGTTGCTTTAATTTTCTCTCGTTTATTGTCAGTTTATGTTGGATCTGTAGCCACACTTTCTCACGATTAATTGATTTCGTACATTTTTGCATGAACAACTCAGTTGTGTACTTCCCACGGTTAATTTATTGAGTAAATTCAGGGTCGAATGCGGAGATACGTCATTGTGTCAACTTTAACATTTAACCTAAACTACCGAGTTGAAGTTGGAGTAGAGAAATTCAGGCAGAGATGATTCCGAGGATCACGTGAAGATATCACTTGTTGATGACGGCAGGTCGAGGTGACGTCACGTACTAAATAGGACCGATGCGCGAAATAGTGAACAAACCTTCGGGTGGTAATCAGTGTTGGGCAAGTTACTCAAGATCAGTAATATATTACTTACTTACTTACTATATTACTTACAAGTAACTAATTACTAGTTACTTGCTGAAAAAAGTAATTACATTACTCTACTCTCTCCGGATCAACCCCCCCCCCCCCTTTTTTTGTCCACCTACGTTGCACATATTAATTGCCTTAGTAATTTATTGTAATTTATGTAATTTATTGTCATTCATTGTCATTTTGCATCGGCGGTGTAAAATCATTTAATTTTTGTTTTTCTAATGTTACGTTGCGTCAATTGAGTTATTGAATATTGGTATTATTTTTATTTTTATTGTTAAATTTGTATTGTTAATTGTGGATGATTTATGTACGAAGGACTTTCAACGTAAACAAGACCGCAAGGGCTTTTTTGAAATGCTCCTCTTAGACAGGATGTTTGACTTTATTTGTACTGTAATACATTCTACTGTGTGACTGTACTTGTACTCTAACATTCTATCTAATAAATATATTCATTCATTCACACCTATTACTCCCTTCCAAAAGTAACTAGTTACTTATTACTTTAAGTTACTTTTTCTTCTCGCCCTCAGTAATTGCATCCTTTTTCCCCTAAAGTCTTACTTTGCATGTTCAACATTAGCGTATGAGACCTAAAATTGAATGTGAAATGTCTAAATTGTAAAAGCAAATCCTGATACAGAATAAATATATTTTTCAGTATAAATTAGACCCATATTCTGTGGATAAAGTGCACTAATTGTGTATTTTAGGTTTTCTGACTGCAGAGAAATTATTGAAAGTAACCAGAAATGGAAGTTGTTGCAAAGGACATTCTTTTAAAGGTCCCATATTATGGAAAAACTCACTTTTCCCATGTTTCTACACTATTATGGTGATTTTGGGTCCTTATCAAGCCGGAAACAGATAAAAGAAAAGAAAAAGAAAGTTAAAGTTAGACAATAGAGATGATAAAACCAGGGTTTGCAGGGTTAGGGTTAGGGCTCCTGGAGACCAGAAGCCATCCCGAAATGCGGATTCAGTCTCACCGTGGATCTGAAGGCGCAGGTTGACGCTTTTCAGCGGGCAGGATGGTTTGCGGAGGATTCTTTTGCACCGAAAACACACTCTCCGCTCTCAACGTACTTTATGTCGTAAGTGTTAAATCATTTAAATCTTTTTTGCTGATGGAAAGATAAGAACTTTCACGCAGCGGAACCCGTTTGTTTGACCGGGTTCCCTGTGTGAACACCGGCGACGGGTGTTCACACAGGGAACAGGTAATAAATCCAGTTTATCATCAATAGTAGTATTGTTACTGCAGTGACGAGATGCTCTTTGTTACATTTAATCTAAGCGATTTAAGAATGTCTAAACATCTCAGAATTTAATTAAGACCTACAAGTTTCAGCCAAGAGACAAAATTATGCTGCTTTCGTGTCTCAATTAGAACGTAGGAAAATACCAAACTGTACAGAGAAAATTATTTCAATCATTTTTGCTCAGTAAAGTTTACTGATCAACGTGCCACTTCTCATTAATCGACATGAGCATGATTGGCTATTGTTATGGCCGTTGAATCATTGAAGGGCGGAGACATACCTACACACTTCCGGTTGAATGTTTTGATTCTAACACCATCGAGTTTAAAAACAGACGAGGACGAATCGTTCCCGTATCCGGTCGGAGTGGAAAAAGTAATATATTACTTTTGAAAAAAAAGTAAAAGTAATATTACTCAAAATGAAAAAGTAATTCGTTACACTACTCGTTACTGGTAAAAAGTAATATTACTTTAAGTTACTAGTTACTTTCCCAACACTGGTGGTAACACATATTGGAAACTAGTACTCACTATCATTTTCATATCATTCCGCTGAATCTTATGGGTTCACTAAACATATTTCTGGCTTGTAGAAATGTCGATTAGATCACACACATTCATCAGGATGCTGCTGTATGATCAGAAACCTTTTATTTACACTGAGGAATCAATGCATTCGATTAAGAATGTGAAATAGTTACACAGGGATGAATGGATACACACTGTGATGTACATTACTTAAAATAAAGATGGAATCTCCATGGCAACTTCTTTCCCCCCAAAAAACATGGACATCCAGTCTATCTACCTCTTACGTCTAGCATCGTTTGCCAAACAACATGCATTGTTTAAAATGCAGAACAAAACTTAATGTAAACATCAGTATTATTATTTTGGTAATGCATAGGCACCGTTCACCCAGATGTGTTAAGGCGTTTCAAAAAGGCCAGACCAACCACAGTCACTAAGCAATGGATGATGCTCCAGGTCACATTTGGAGGTCATCCTGTGTCCTCTTCCACACAGGTAAGGTAAGGAAAACGACACTGGACACTTTTAGTGACCAGGAAGCAGCTTCTACCGCCCATACTGCACTCACACAAACAGTGTGGAACACTGACATTACATTAGAACTGCAGCACATTCACATATTGTACACAACGCACATTCAGAGGCTTAAGAGTTAAACTCAAAATAACTGAATAAAACCACAAAAAGTGCAATTTAACGAAGGATTTGTGATTTAATGAATCACATCAATTCAAGGCGACCCCGACTGGAAACGCTCTTTGATTACTGCGTTACTACGCAGAGTTCAGCCGTTACTACGCAGAGTTCAGCCGTTACCACGCAGAGTTCAGCCGTTACTACGCAGAGCTCAGTGGGTGCAGGGCGAGCCGGTCTCTATGGTGCTGGATCGTGTTGGCTGCTGGCTGCAGATGATGGGCAGAGAACGTAAGGCCCGTCGCTGGTAAGCGTGTCGAGTGCTTGAAGGAGGATGTCGGGCATGTGATCGGCAAGCATCCTGGGGCTGATCAAAATACTCCTGAACGCCATTTCATTGGACCATTCAGCACGGTACCGCACCGGGGAAAAACAGGATCTGAAGATGAACCACAGAAGAGGTTTTGTGACGGGTCAACCTACCATGAGTGGACAATACATGTGAATGACGATGCCATATTTATGATGACAAATTGAGTTTATTCAAATTGTAGACACTTGTATTACTGTGCCCCCCCCCCCCCCCCCCCATTTTAAAGGGAGAATAAACTCCCGACATGAGAAAGTACACTGAACAGCTCCATACTAAAACTACATCGTATGTGGGTTTTAGTATACGATGAGAAAGTAGTTGAGGCTAGACTAAGAGTACCACAGACGCAATGTTAGCATTGAGGCTAGCAATGGAGAAGTACAGGGAAGGTCAGAAGGAGCTGCATTGTGTCTTTGTGGATCTAGAGAAAGACTATGACAGGGTGCCTAGAGGGGAACTGTGGTACTGCATGAGGAAGTCTGGAGTAGCAGAGAAGTATGTCAGAGTAGTTCAGTGTCAGCGAGGATGAAGGGAAAGGTCTACAAGACGGTGGTGAGGACAGCCATGATGGACGGCTTAGAGACAGTGGCTCTGAGGAGAAGACAGGAGGCGGAGCTAAAGGAAGAGATGAAGAGGCCGAGGTTCTCCTTGGGAGTGACCAGGTTGGGTAGGATTAGAAATGGGGTAATAAAATCAGCAGTAAAGTGGAGAAGGCAGATTTGCTGTGGCAACCACAGACAGTAGTAGAAGCTACAGGAGCATAAAGTGAACATCAAACAGACCTCCGCGATGGCCCGGCTTCAGTGATATGCAGGATGCGTCCTGGCAGGAAGAGAGGCAAGTGTGCAGCTGTGTGGACAGACGAGTCATCTGACGCCAGGCTCTGATAGGACGACGAGTGCTGAATAATCAGTGTCGCCTCCCCCAACAGAGGCCGGCTGAGCTGCACTTCCCTCCTGTCATCCATCTCAGTGGGGACGTCACCCGGGTCTCCTCCAAACAGCTCGTACCAACATCCCCGCAGCAGGATGCAGTACTGGAGTACACAGAAAAATAGCTCAGGTTACTGTATGGGACTAACATGACCGGCGTCAGGGTGTAAAACCAGGCTACTGTTTTTACCTTGGGCTTATTGCAGTTGGAAACTACCTTCAGTAACCTTCTCTTCAGATCCTCAATATTAGGAATGCTTAATCTGCACAAAAACGATGACAGCAGCGTGTTTAAAAGGAAGAACAGCAGAAAAGAGGAATTGAACAGGAGAGCAAAGGGGAGCATGTAAGTTGTACTTTTATTTTCTGCTTCTGTGTGCACATAATAACAAGAAAGAAAAAGTCATTAAAGCCACAGCATGTTGAACATTTCCTGCTGAGAACATGCAGTAAAAAAATAAAAAGGATTTGTCTCACCTGGGAACGAGATCCTTTCCCAGCACGACTGAGATCACAAAGTCTTTGGAGTAATCTGCTAAAGCTTTACTGTACAATAGAGAACAATGCGTTTCAATGGAATCTGTAATATTCAGCAGTGCCACAGGGGGGCTGGAGCCTATCCCAGCTGACACCGGGTCGGAATCAGCTCGTTTTGATGGCAGCGACTCAGAACCCCCCCCCATGAGCACACATTTGGTGACAGTGGCGAGTAAAACCTGAGAGCAGACCCCGATTGACGTCCATAATAAAACCTTTAAGCTGGGATGGGCTCCAACAAACCCCGGGGACCGAAAAGCGGCTGCAGTTGAGACGATCGTCTCGTCGACAAGACAATGGATGGACAACTCAAATATTAGCCTGCTATTAATAACGGATTTATTATACAACTTAAGGGTCTCCATCATCCATGTGTCCTTTTGAATCGATGCCATGAAAGAAATGATCCTTATTAACGGTATACAATGACTTACAGTATATAAACCTGACCACATAGGACTCCTCACCTCAGGAGTCCCCCTGGTGGAGAGAACGCGTAGCACTCCAGGGTGGGGAAGGAGTTACGCAGGAGGACAGCCAGCACGGAGGCTGCGCCGGCGCCGAGACTGTGACCAGTGATAACCAGATTATACTCCTAAAACACAGACGCAGGCCGACATCATGCACACAGACAAGAGCCGATTATTCACAATGCAACTTCCTGCCAGGCTAGGTTTGTCCCGAAGCCGGTTGGGACTGTTACCGGGGCAACGGAGAACGCTTGGTTCAGGATGCCGTCGTTCACCAGCTTCTTATAGATATAAGTGGCTGCCTGGCAAATGCCCTGCAGTGAGAGAAGAAGAATACGCATTAACCTCCTGGAGACCGCACCCCCCCCCCCCCCCCTCACACACAGGTGGACGGAAGCGCTTCGACACGGACCTTGTGAGCGTAGCAGGCTCCAGCCACTCCCTCTATCGGCAGGTTCTCACATTCAGCCGACAGGTCTGTCAGGACGTCCTGCAGAAACGACACCATGCGGGATTACTAGCGCAGCAAATCTCCCGTCAAAAGGAAGATTACGGATACACGACAGCTGAGCAAGAGACGGTGTTTATTTAAATCACATGTGGACGAGTGTCGATTCACTGGAAGTTTATTTTAGATTAATCCGTCATGTCTCTTTACAACAAATGTGCAAATAAGAAAACTAAAACCCTCATTATTGTCTACCTGCCCAGGACACAACACATTAAAATAAATACCATAAAAATAAGAACAGCTATGTCTTTAAAAAATAAATCACAGCCTCCCACACTCACCCTGAGCGACAGCGTTCCTCTGACAGCCACCAGAATGGCTTCTCTCTTATGGTCCAGTGCCACATAGAAGGGGATCTCATAGATCTGCAACAAACACGGCTTTCTTTACAGTTTACACGCTCCATGGACTAAACCTAATCACTGAATCTATTAGCAGTACACTTCTAGAATAAAACACATATGGGTATTCTCCACTGGTGCAAACTGGCAACCTCCTGACCTGGTTGTGGAAGCTGACGAAGATGAAGTCTCTGTATTGTAAACCAGTGGTTTGCAGAATAGAAGAAAAATGGCAGCCCAGATGGTCTCCGCCGATGATGTCATACTCGGCTGTGCGACTCCTACAGCTGATGGATACAATCAGTTAAAGAGGAAATCATATTAACACAAAGGAAGCATGAAACATGAGTTTATATCTGGCTTAGTGACGCTGACCAAAAGCAGAATGACCGATTCTGATGAAGATCAGTGCAGATATTTGAGATGTGAAACAAGAAGACAAGAAACGAAAGTTTAAAATCATCTTCTCTAATGTTTCAGGCGTCCTTGTCCTGCTGAATTGATCCTTTGGTTACATTATATTATCATTTTCTTTGATCAGGTCTAGACAAAGGTTTACCGTTTGCTTTGTGGACCGGCTTCCTTTAACATGAACAGGCGGGTCTTGTGGCCAGACAGGCCCCACTCTTACCAGTCTCCGCTGAGTCTGCATGGCCCGGTAAGTAGGTGGGAGTAAATGTACAACGGCCAGCCGTAGGCAGCCGCAGCAAACTTCATGTAGTGTGCTGCTTTCTCCAACTCGGTCTCCAAAACGTCTCCCTATAAACGCACACAAATATGGAAACCTTAGACACAAGGATTCTGATTTACAGACTTGCATGAATAAAAAGTGTAAATAACACGCAGAATTACACTTTTCCCAGTTTTTTATCCAGTAATTAAGCATCACACACCGACTGTATATTTTAACGTGTTATCACTTCACCAATTTCAATAGAAACTTTAAGCAGACACATTTTATTACTGTGTTATTATTTGATAATTTTTTGATTAGGCTGTTCCTGATAGTGTTTTCACAATCATTGCTAGTTTTATTGACTGTGTATTTTGTCATCAATATGTAAACATACAAAACAAGAGTTATTTATAGCTATAAAATACATATTACTTATTTAAACCACTGCCTAGAGCTGTTATGGCAAATAGCCTACTACATCAGGTTCAGTGAGTGAATCACATGTGTTCACAAATATCATATGAATACATGCATTTACTTCCCAATGTTTGACCAAGGCAGAACTCGGTGATTTAACTGTTGAGTAAACTCAGATATGATCCAAGCACGATGCTGACGTGACATCCGTCCACGTAACACACACGATCGAACCCCAGCTTCACTTACGGTGGGAGAGGAAGGGCTGTGATCGACGATGACATCTGGATTTCTGCTGAGCTCCATCTTATCATGCTCCTGATGCAGCAGAGCCAAACCAGCTGCAATGTCGCTGGGGACGAAGTCTATATCCTGCCCCAAAAACAACAAAACACACACACACACACACACACACACACACACACACACACTTCCAGGTTTTTGTATGACCTAATCAGAAACCCACTACTGGTCACGTGTGAACGACAGAACAATGGGAGAGAGGGCGTCTTACAGAGAAAAATCCAGTGAAGAGCTGCGCGATACTAGAGAACGCTGCACGGTAGCTTTCATCCTGCGGCACACAACAGCAAAGAAGCCGCAGCCTGCCTTCCCACACCTTGACAGCCAGGGAGCGAGCTGTGGAGAAGAACCGGGTGCCCTCGTGGCTCCCCTTGTCTGGTACTCCCAGTGGCTCCATGCTCGCTGGCTGAGGACGGCGGTTCCCCAGCGGGTCAAACACAAACAGCACACCGACCGCGGTGAACAGCAGGATGATCCAGCTGTGGTGACACAACAAGAAAAATCCTTTAAATCTAGAAAATCGCCCAAACACAGACTCGAGCATCGTACCTGGCAGCCACTGCAGCAATGACAGCACCCACAGTGGCAGGATCGCAGCCCCGGCTGTTATCAGAGGCCCAGAATGAACCGAGGCAGGCCCACACCAGCTCAGGAATGTACAGGAGAGCTCGAAGGTAAACCAGGGCCGGGATGGCCCGCCGCGGACCACAGTTTGTAATGGTTCCTTAGCAACAGAGTAATCCACAGAGATATACATTTGCTCTGCACTCCTAGCAGGTGAACGTTTGATCAACTGCAACGCAGAGGTAGAACCGGAAGCGAGACGCGCCACGTCCGATGGAAAGGACACATTCCTTCGTTTTAAACCTTTGGAGGACGGTTTCCGTGGGCATGCGGGGAATAAGAACTAAAATGAATTGGACTGCGTGAGACTGAAGTTGGGCGCCATAGCGCAGTGGCGGTCTCGCAAACTTCCTGCTTTGTAAATTGCAAAATACACCAGAACTTTCACACGATTAATGTGTGTGTGCAGCCTAAATGGTGTAAAGGCCAACCCATTCCACCCCCCCAGGGTGAAAGCTGCTTGGTGTTAGCTTACCCTGGGCGCTGACGTAAACAATGGCACACAGCGACAAGACGATGAGCGCCAGCACGACCAGCGAGCCGATCAGGTAGATGTGAAGCACTCCTTTCCCGTGGCAGTCGAAATGACCCTTGTGGTAAGTGTACAGGAACATGGTGCCAATCCACCTGGAGAGAGGATGAAATACACGAGCGGAGCCCAGTCACGTTACCATGACGACGCTTGTCGGTCCGTCAAGTGTCCAGATTCGTGAATAACTCACCAAATGATGCGAATGAAGAGCTCGAAGGCGCCGGGAAACACAAGGTCGTCACTGGCGATTCCCCATCGCCGACCAAACACAACCAGGCCGGGCATTTTGAGAAAAGGCCCAGAACCTTCGACCTTCCTACCGCTGGAGCAATGGACGCCTGAAGCCTTGCATGTCTTCGCTGGCAGAGCAGCAGCTAACGCAACATCGGCTTCTCCTCCCAACTGTCACATCGTACTTCCCGATGTTGCTCAAGCGCGAATGATTTCTGCTTCCGGTCTCGCTGCTCTTCCGCTAACGGAAGCGGAACGCTATGAATAAAACGCATTAGAATCCGGGTGTCATTAATGGCGCCGCTCACGACCTATCACGTAGTTTGACAGACATTTCGTCACGTTAATTCGGAGAACGCCCTCCAGAAAAAACGAGAGTTGCGTGACTAAGATTAGCGATAACGGTAGCTATCCAGCTAGCTAAAAATACTCGAAAGCCCCGCCCCCTAAAATATACAGATAATACTGATTGATAATCCAACTATCCTTTATCCATTTATATATCTACAACTTACTTTATATAGAATATAGAATATTTAAAATCACAGAACATTTCAAGCGTAACCGGATGGTCGAGAGGTGTTTTTATTGAGCGAGCAGCGACCGTCCGCCGACGAAACCCGAACGCAACACAGACCAACGCATAAAGGTTCCGGATTTCTTTTCTTCCCCTAATACTATTAACATTGATAATAAGAGTTGGAGCAAGCCGATAGCCGATGCCGTTAATTCAATGAAATGGAACTAAAATTGTGACTGAAATAATAATGGGCTACAGGGGGCAGCACGGTGGATACGCTGTCACCTCACAGAAAGAAGGTCACAGGTTCAAATCCAACGTGGGGCCTTTCTGTGAGGAGATTGCGTGTTCTCCCCGTTTCTGCGGGTTCTCCAGCTTCCTCCCACCAAAACATGCAACTTGGGTGAATCGGTGACGCTAAATTGTCTGCATAGGTGTGAGCGCGTCCTTGAATGATTGTCTAGATGTGTGGCCCTGTGATGACCTGGCGACTTGTCCAGGGTGTACCCTAGTAGACTAACTGGGACAGGTGCCAGTAGATCCCGCGACCCTGATTGCGGATGACGCGGTTAATAAAATGAATGAAGAATGGACTAAAGGATGAATATGCCTCTGAATTAATTCAGCTTTATTATTATTTAGTATCAATAACACATTACACACAGACGTACTGGTGAGGGGGTCGGCGACAGGGAAGGATGTGAGCTATTGCATTACTGAAATCCCTGAAACTGTTCCCCGATGATATTTGTGTTGCAGTGATTGCAGACTGCAAACACTCCGATCTTATCACACTGTGAGCTTGTTTCAGCTCTCTCAAGAAGAAGTGAGAAAGTGTACCTTTCTGTAAATTTCGAGCAAACGCTCTCAACTTGTGTCGGGATGTGAAAAACCTTTTCCAGCATTGGCAGGGCTGTGCCTCCCCCCTGAAGAGTTGTGCTCAGTCTTCCATGAAGTACAGCTTTTTCAGAACTGTTGTTGTGTGGGATCATGATTATTCAATGTTAACCGGTTTATGTTTATGTTTATTAAATGTACAATCTCGTTTATTGTGCATTTTTTGTAACATGATTTATTTGTCGCATTTAAATATATAATGTAGCTGCTACCTTGGACAGCTCTCGCTTGTAAAACAAACGATTATTATGTCAAATTATGTCAAATTATATTCATGTAATCTTTTAATAAATATTCTCCAATTCGGGGACATGTGGTTCCATGGTGTAATGGTTAGCACTCTGGACTCTGAATCCAGCGATCCGAGTTCAAATCTCGGTGGAACCTGAATTTATTGTTTTAACAAAACGTGATCTTATCGTAATGTATTAACAAGTCAGTCTAAATGTAAACTGGGTCATAGTTAATGCAAGGCCACATGGATTTTGTAAACTTTATACGCGACAGATCACGTGACTAGTAAACACGTCGATCCAACATGGCGGCCCGCATGGCTCGTCTCTGCTGGAGAACACTAACACTAAACTTCTCCCACAGACGTGTAAGAATTAACACGAATCATGAAAACTCCTGGCAGCCGACAGTTTGTTACGGGACGAGCGAGGAAGACGCCGCGCAGGTGAGTAATGACGTCACCTGGTCATGGCAGCAACCGAGTCTTTAAGTGATTTCTTTCATTCATGCTTTTCCAGGATTCCAAGATTCACATTCCAGTGGGTAAATATACAAGTAGCCATGTTTAATTATTATTATTTTTAAACATTGTAGTCCTCTTTCTAGATGAAACATTTCTCCTCTTGGCCCTCAGACCGTCTGACAGTATCTTACAGCAGAAGCAGTGGCCCCGGCGGTCAGCACGTCAATAAAGGTGGTCAGAGCTTCACCTAAAGACTGGACACAGGATGTTCTTCTGTGTAATAAACGACATCTCGATCCACAGCCAGCACAAAAGCAGAGGTCCGTTTCCATCTGCACACGGCAGACTGGATCCCGGAAGATGTTCGACAGAAAATCCGTGAAAAGGTTCGTCTTCACGTGTCGTCAAATCAAGACAAAAGAGACGGTCTGATTTGAACTTAAATTATAATGTCGGTCTCAAAATAGAAGTTTCATTCCCATCACGCTTTATATTCTACTATCAGAAAGTCAGCGTGGTTCGTATTTCAACAACCTCTGGATTGTTTTATTGTGCTTTTTGATCATTTGTTTTACGTGTTGCTGTGAAACACAGAACGGAAACCGCATTAATAAGGCCGGGGAGCTGCTGGTCGCCTCAGAGCTGAGCCGGAGTCAGCAGAGGAACCTGTCTGATTGCATCCAGAAGATTTCTGCAATCGTCGCCGAGGCCAGCAGAAAGCCGCACGAACCTACGGCAGAAGATGTAGCTCTCAGGGACTACAGGTACGGCTGACATGTAGTCCAGGACGTGTTGTTTCTGTCCCTCTTGATAAAGGTGTCTTTGTTTTTATGTATCGCAGGTTGGAGCAGAGGAGCAAGGAGCGACTCAAACAGAAGAAGATCCATTCAGTTATCAAGAGGAGTAGACGAGGGGATTTTGATTGATTGTCATGATCCTCCCTCCTTTTATTGTCAATTATATCCTATTTACATTTTTTTGTGTGTATTTAATTTTATGTGAATAAAGGAGCAATTTTTACTCCACATTTGTGCAGGATGTTATCAGTAAATTATCAGCACAGCTACAATTCACACTTTAAATGCATTAAATTCTGAATTTCATTTTTATGTAGGTGATCCTTTTGTGACCCAAAATCGAGTCTAAAAATTCCCAACAAGATTTATTTCTGTCCATCCAACCATCTTCCACCGCTGATCCGGGGCCGGGTCGCTGGAGCAACAGTCTCATCATCAGTGTTGGGCAAGTTACTCAAGATCAGTAATATATTACTTATTACTAGTTACTTGCTGGAAAAAGTAATTACATTATATACTACTTATTACTCCCTGCCAAAAGTAACTAGTTACTTATTACTCTAGAAGAAGAATCAGAAGTAGTTTATTGTCAATGAGGGGTCACTGACTAGGAATGTTTCTCGGTGAAGTCGTGCTACATGTAACAGTAATGACAAAATACAAAAAACATACAAGTACAGACACATCACCAAACAGCAGCATCGGGAGTGGATACACAGATGTATATTAGTATTTAAGTTACTCTTTTTTTCTCGTCCTCAATAATTGCATCCTTTCTCCCCTAAAGTCTCACTTTGCATGTTCAACATTAGCAGATGAGACCTGAACACACGACGTGATGAGACCTGAACACACGACATGAGACCTGAACACACGACGTGATGAGACCTGAACACACGACATGATGAGACCTGAACACACGACATGAGACCTGAACACACGACGTGATGAGACCTGAACACACGACATGATGAGACCTGAACACACGACATGAGACCTGAACACACGACATGATGAGACCTGAACACACGACATGATAAGACCTGAACACACGACATGATGAGTCCGCCTGAGTCAATCTGGACCCTCATTTGAATTAAATGAACACGAAGACTTTTACTTTGTAGGAATTCATAAATTCACAAAATGAAACCACATCTGGACTCAAACTGAAAACGAAACACACTTTGTGAACAACTTCAGTTGTTTATTAAAGCAGAGGAGCTCAAAGTGCTTCTGGGCCATGAGGCAACGTGCGCTGGTGCATTTCAATGCAGACAATATGCACATTAGTGTAATAAGAATAACAAGAAAAACATTTATTTTAACTGTCAGAAGTTGTGCAGAAGGTGGATCAGAACATTCTGAATGTATCAATACTACAAACAATTACTGCAATTTAAATACATCTCCAATATTCATGTAAATATTAATCGACATTTTGTATTCTAAAATTGAATGTGAAATGTGTAAATCGTAAAAGCAAATCCTGATACAGGATAAATATATTTTTCAGTATAAATTAGACCCATATTCTGTGGATAAAGTGCACTAATTGTGTCTTTTAGATTTTATTTCTCACTAGTTTAATCCTCGTCTTTGCATGCAGCCCTGGTGACTGTCTAACTAACCATAGAACAAACATTTGGTAACTTAAACTCAGCGACTAGTTTATGCCTTTTTATTCCGGGTTGTGATTTCAGTGCTAAATTAATACGGTCCCGATTTAAACGTTGTGGTTTCCTGGTTTATTCACGTCCCTCGTCCAGGACACGTGATTCAAAGGATCATTTCATGAATCCCTGCAGAAGCCTGCTGACACTAAACCAATGCTTTAATGGTTATATTATATTAACCGGTAATAGTAAAAGTAATATTATTACTCAAAATGAAAAAGTAATTCGTTACACTACTCGTTACTGGTCAAAAGTAATATATTGCTTTAAGTTACTAGTTACTTTAGTTACTGTCCCAACACTGTTCGGGACCCTCGAGTTGAACGAGGACCGGTGCGCGTTCAGGAAGCAACGCGCAGCCGAAAGGTTTAACAGAGCCCTCTGAACTATCGGAACATTGTGACGCCCTTTTAAAATACGCTTTGGTGTACACCCCGGAGAAGAGCAGTTTGTCCTCTGGCTGGCCCAGCAGAGACACAATGTCCTTCATCTGCAAACGACAAACAGAGTCCCGTCAGTCTCCGGCGTGGAGACCGGCTCGGCTCGGCCGTGCGCTGCGGTCCGCTTTACCATCTGCACGTTGCCGTCGATGGAAAAGACGTTCTCTACGAGGTAGAGGGACGCCAGGACGCATCCCACGCTCCACACGTCAATGGCTTCGTCGAAGGGCAGGCCGAGGGACATTTCTGAAGCTCTGAGGTGGGAGGACAAAGGTCAAAGGTGAGAAAACTCTTGGCTGCGTGCGAGGACCAACCCCCCCCCCCCCCCCCACCAAAGGTCACCTGTATCCACACGGCTGCAGCATCATCCCCAGCCGGATTTCAGACACTTCCACGGCTTGTCCAAAGTCAATCAGCTTGACCCTCAGCGGCTGCTCCAGACGGTCCACCAGCATGATGTTGTCCGGCTTGATGTCCGTGTGGACGACGCCAAGCGTCTTCAGGGAGTCCAACGCCACACACAGCTGCAGGGACAGAGACGAGGACACTTTTACGTGTCCTGCTGCTGCTTAGCAACAGGGTGATTGATGTCATATTGCAGCACACACCTGACGCCCGATTGACCGGAGCTCATCCAGGGACAGCGGCTGCCAGTTTAACCCTTTCACGTTAGCTCAGCGAAAGCACTGTGTGGACATCCGGTTGCTTCACACGGCGTCAGAAGCTGCTGACGGACGTGCGGCTTCAAGGAAACGGTGAAGTCGAACCCCCCCGGAGGATTTCCCGTTCGACCGGCTGACTGAACGGCGAGATTGGAAGCAGCGTTTCCAGCATTTTGGGGCGGCGACAAGACTGAATACGGAGGACGGTGAGGTCCAAGTCAGTCCCCCGATTTATAGCACAGGAACATTTTTAAAGCATTCACTGTTGCGGAAGGAGGCGGAGCTAAAGACAATTGAGGTCGTGTTAGAAAACTACGATGAATACTTCTACCCCAAAAGGAACGTTATCCACGAGCGTGCACGTTCCCACCAGAGAGCGCAGCGGCCCGGAGAGGAAACCAAAAGGTTTAGCAGAGCCCTCTGAACTATCGGAACATTGTGACTTCGGGACACGCAGCGAGGAGGACATCAGAGACCGGATGGAGGCGGGACAAAGAGGCGTCTCGTAAACCGCCGTCACGATATCCAGAGATGCCGAGGAGGTGCACCAGCAGGGAGAGGAGGTGGGGGGGCGCCATATTTCCTCGGGGCGGTCGCAGACACGAGCGGCGAGAGCGACCAACGGACTGTTGAGACTGTGATCGGCCCAACGGCGGTTACATTTCAGATTGACGCAGATCTGAGCGTTCTGGAAGGAGAGACATTCAACACGCGAGCAGAAACTGGAGCCGCACGGGGGCAATTTCAGGCAGAGGCCAAACACGAGGAAAAGAACGAGTCACTCCCAGCGAACGGGATCCAGAGCCAGACGGCTAACGACCTGCACGGGCAACGGGACCAGCCGAACGCATCGAGGAAGGAGACAAAGCAGGACGACAGCAACACAGATGAAAGAGCCCCCCCCCCACCGTCCACGTCTCCTGTCCTAAAGTTCTGCGATGCGGATCGGCGTTGGAGGCACGACGGGGACAAGAAAGCGTTTTGGGCCTGAGAAAGATTTGAGAAGTATCTGGTCGTCATTTGATTAAAGTACAAAAAATAAAAAACTTCAGTCCTCCACAGTCGTTGGTCGGAAGCAACAAAAACAGCGCCGGAAAAGCCTCCCCAACGCCTTTCTGACTCGTTTCTTAAAGCTCCTGGTGGAGTCCGGAGGAGCTTCTAGATCTCGTTTGGAAGCTCCTTCTTGTTCAGTCCCATCTGGCTCCTCCAGCAGAACCTCATCAGACGCTTCCTTGACCGGAGCTTCTGCAGCGTCGTCTGCGACGTTTGAGGCCAGAGGAGCTTCCGGAGCTTCAGGAACTTCTGGAACTTCCGGAGCTTCCGGAGCTTCTGGAGCTTCTGGAGCTTCAGGAACTTCTGGAGCTTCCGGAGCTTCCGGAGCTTCCGGAGCTTCTGGAGCTTCCGGAGCGTCAGAGCTCGTACCTCCAGTAGCAGCAACATTGTCCGTGGCCGGAGGAGCGTCTGGAGCGGCAGCGTCTTGCTCCGGTTGTCCACTGCAGTCACTGTCCTCCGTCAGGTGGGACATGGAGATGAACGGGTGCAGCAGGGCCTCACGGGCGGACATCCTTTCAGCGGCGTCCAGGCGCAGCAGGCATTTGAGCAGGTCAACAAAAGCCCGCCGGTCCCAGAACTGGACCAGGTCGCCTCTCGGATAGACCTGGATGAGGAAACGGATTCAGGTCAGTTGATCCTCTCAGAGACGGGTCATCAACAGGTACCGGTTCTGCAACAAAGAGCGCTCACATCCAGCAGGCTGTCCAGAGACGGGCCGCGCCAGTCGCCGGGTGTCCCGCCTCGCACGGGGACGTCAGCGGAGCTGTCCTGTGAGGTCTGCGGGGACAAGACGTGAGGATCGCGTCAAAGGATGTCGACCACAATCGATGCATTCAGACGCACTGGAACGCGGCTCGCCGTACCTTGAGCCTCCACCTCGGCCTGGCGGAAAGGGGCGCCCTTTTAAAATACGCTTTGGTGTACACCCCGGCGAAGAGCAGCTTGTCCTCCGGCTGGCCCAGCAGAGACACAATGTCCTTCATCTGCAAACGACAAACAGAGTCCCGTCAGTCTCCGGCGTGGAGACCGGCTCGGCTCGGCCGTGCGCTGCGGTCCGCTTTACCATCTGCACGTTGCCGTCGATGGAAAAGACGTTCTCTACGAGGTAGAGGGACGCCAGGACGCATCCCACGCTCCACACGTCAATGGCTTCGTCGAAGGGCAGGCCGAGGGACACTTCTGGAGCTCTGAGGTGGGAGGACAAAGGTCAAAGGTGAGAAAACTCACCTTTGCGTGCAAGGACCAACCCCCCCCACTTCCATGGCTTGTCCAAAAAGTCAATCAGCTTGACCCTCAGCGGCTGCTCCAGACGGTCCACCAGCATGATGTTGTCCGGCTAGATGTCCGTGTGGACGACGCCAAGCGTCTTCAGGGAGTCCAACGCCACACACAGCTGCAGGGACAGAGACGGGACAGTTTCACGTGTCCTGCTGCTGCTTAGCAACAGGGTGATTGATGTCATATTGCAGCACACACCTGACGCCCGATTGACCGGAGCTCATCCAGGGACAGCGGCTGCCAGTTTAACCCTTTCACGTTAGCTCAGCGAAAGCACTGTGTGGACATCCGGTTGCTTCACACGGCGTCAGAAGCTGCTGACGGACGTGCGGCTTCAAGGAAACGGTGAAGTCGAACCCCCCCGGAGGATTTCCCGTTCGACCGGCTGACTGAACGGCGAGATTGGAAGCAGCGTTTCCAGCATTTTGGGGCGGCGACAAGACTGAATACGGAGGACGGTGAGGTCCAAGTCAGTCCCCCGATTTATAGCACAGGAACATTTTTAAAGCATTCACTGTTGCGGAAGGAGGCGGAGCTAAAGACAATTGAGGTCGTGTTAGAAAACTACGATGAATACTTCTACCCCAAAAGGAACGTTATCCACGAGCGTGCACGTTCCCACCAGAGAGCGCAGCGGCCCGGAGAGGAAACCAAAAGGTTTAGCAGAGCCCTCTGAACTATCGGAACATTGTGACTTCGGGACACGCAGCGAGGAGGACATCAGAGACCGGATGGAGGCGGGACAAAGAGGCGTCTCGTAAACCGCCGTCACGATATCCAGAGATGCCGAGGAGGTGCACCAGCAGGGAGAGGAGGTGGGGGGGCGCCATATTTCCTCGGGGCGGTCGCAGACTCGAGCAGCGAGAGCGACCAACGGACTGTTGAGACTGTGATCGGCCCAACGGCGGTTACATTTCAGATTGACGCAGATCTGAGCGTTCTGGAAGGAGAGACATTCAACACGCGAGCAGAAACTGGAGCCGCACGGGGGCAATTTCAGCCAGAGGCCAAACACGAGGAAAAGAACGAGTCCCTCCCAGCGAATGGGATCCAGAGCCAGACGGCTAACGACCTGCACGGGCAACGGGACCAGCCGAACGCATCGAGGAAGGAGACAAAGCAGGACGACAGCAACACAGATGAAAGAGCCCCCCCCCCCACCGTCCACGTCTCCTGTCCTAAAGTTCTGCGATGCGGATCGGCGTTGGAGGCACGACGGGGACTAGAAAGCGTTTTGGGCCTGAGAAAGATTTGAGAAGTATCTGATTGTCATTTGATTAAAGTACAAAAATAAAAAAACTTCAGTCCTCCACAGTCGTTGGTCGGAAGCAACGAAAACAGCGCCGGAAAAGCCTCCCCAACGCCTTTCTGACTCGCTTCTTAAAGCTCCTGGTGGAGTCCGGAGGAGCTTCTAGATCTCGTTTGGAAGCTCCTTCTTGTTCAGTCCCATCTGGCTCCTCCAGCAGAACCTCATCAGACGCTTCCTTGACCGGAGCTTCTGCAGCGTCGTCTGCGACATTTGAGGCCAGAGGAGCTTCAGGAACTTCTGGAGCTTCAGGAGCTTCAGGAACTTCCGGAACTTCTGGAGCTTCCGGAGCTTCCGGAGCTTCCGGAGCTTCTGGAACTTCCGGAGCTTCTGGAGCTTCCATAGCTTCCGTAGCTTCCGGAGCGTCAGAGCTCGTACATTCAGTAGCAGCAACATTGTCCGTGGCCGGAGGAGCGTCTGGAGCGGCAGCGTCTTGCTCCGGTTGTCCACTGCAGTCACTGTCCTCCGTCAGGTGGGACATGGAGATGAACGGGTGCAGCAGGGCCTCACGGGCGGACATCCTTTCAGCGGCGTCCAGGCGCAGCAGGCATTTGAGCAGGTCAACAAAAGCCCGCCGGTCCCAGAACTGGACCAGGTCGCCTCTCGGATAGACCTGGATGGGGAAAAGGATTCAGGTCAGTTGATCCTCTCAGAGACGGGTCATCAACAGGTACCGGTTCTGCAACAAAGAGCGCTCACATCCAGCAGGCTGTCCAGAGACGGGCCGCGCCAGTCGCCGGGTGTCCCGCCTCGCACGGGGACGTCAGCGGAGCTGTCCTGTGAGGTCTGCGGGGACAAGACGTGAGGATTGCGTCAAAGGATGTCGAGCACAATCGATGCATTCAGACGCACTGGAACGCGGCTCGCCGTACCTTGAGCCTCCACCTCGGCCTGGCGGAAAGGGGCGCCCTTTTAAAATACGCTTTGGTGTACACCCCGGCGAAGAGCAGCTTGTCCTCTGGCTGGCCCAGCAGAGACACAATGTCCTTCATCTGCAAACGACAAACAGAGTCCCGTCAGTCTCCGGCGTGGAGACCGGCTCGGCTCGGCCGTGCGCTGCGGTCCGCTTTACCATCTGCACGTTGCCGTCGATGGAAAAGACGTTCTCTACGAGGTAGAGGGACGCCAGGACTCATCCCACGCTCCACACGTCAATGGCTTCGTCGAAGGGCAGGCCGAGGGACACTTCTGGAGCTCTGAGGTGGGAGGACAAAGGTCAAAGGTGAGAAAACTCTTGGCTGCGTGCGAGGACCAACCCCCCCCCCCCCCCCCACCAAAGGTCACCTGTATCCACACGGCTGCAGCATCATCCCCAGCCGGATTTCAGACACTTCCACGGCTTGTCCAAAGTCAATCAGCTTGACCCTCAGCGGCTGCTCCAGACGGTCCACCAGCATGATGTTGTCCGGCTTGATGTCCGTGTGGACGACGCCAAGCGTCTTCAGGGAGTCCAACGCCACACACAGCTGCAGGGACAGAGACGAGGACACTTTTACGTGTCCTGCTGCTGCTTAGCAACAGGGTGATTGATGTCATATTGCAGCACACACCTGACGCCCGATTGACCGGAGCTCATCCAGGGACAGCGGCTGCCAGTTTAACCCTTTCACGTTAGCTCAGCGAAAGCACTGTGTGGACATCCGGTTGCTTCACACGGCGTCAGAAGCTGCTGACGGACGTGCGGCTTCAAGGAAACGGTGAAGTCGAACCCCCCCGGAGGATTTCCCGTTCGACCGGCTGACTGAACGGCGAGATTGGAAGCAGCGTTTCCAGCATTTTGGGGCGGCGACAAGACTGAATACGGAGGACGGTGAGGTCCAAGTCAGTCCCCCGATTTATAGCACAGGAACATTTTTAAAGCATTCACTGTTGCGGAAGGAGGCGGAGCTAAAGACAATTGAGGTCGTGTTAGAAAACTACGATGAATACTTCTACCCCAAAAGGAACGTTATCCACGAGCTTGCACGTTCCCACCAGAGAGCGCAGCGGCCCGGAGAGGAAACCAAAAGGTTTAGCAGAGCCCTCTGAACTATCGGAACATTGTGACTTCGGGACACGCAGCGAGGAGGACATCAGAGACCGGATGGAGGCGGGACAAAGAGGCGTCTCGTAAACCGCCGTCACGATATCCAGAGATGCCGAGGAGGTGCACCGGCAGGGAGAGGAGGTGGGGGGGCGCCATATTTCCTCGGGGCTGTCGCAGACACGAGCAGCGAGAGCGACCAACGGACTGTTGAGACTGTGATCGGCCCAACGGCGGTTACATTTCAGATTGACGCAGATCTGAGCGTTCTGGAAGGAGAGACATTCAACACGCGAGCAGAAACTGGAGCCGCACGGGGGCAATTTCAGGCAGAGGCCAAACACGAGGAAAAGAACGAGTCACTCCCAGCGAACGGGATCCAGAGCCAGACGGCTAACGACCTGCACGGGCAACGGGACCAGCCGAACGCATCGAGGAAGGAGACAAAGCAGGACGACAGCAACACAGATCAAAGAACCCCCCCCCCCCCCCCCACCGTCCACGTCTCCTGTCCTAAAGTTCTGCGATGCGGATCGGCGTTGGAGGCACGACGGGGACTAGAAAGCGTTTTGGGCCTGAGAAAGATTTAAGAAGTATCTGATCGTCATTTGATTAATGTACAAAAAATAAAAAACTTCAGTCCTCCACAGTCGTTGGTCGGAAGCAACAAAAACAGCGCCGGAAAAGCCTCCCCAACGCCTTTCTGACTCGTTTCTTAAAGCTCCTGGTGGAGTCCGGAGGAGCTTCTAGATCTCGTTTGGAAGCTCCTTCTTGTTCAGTCCCATCTGGCTCCTCCAGCAGAACCTCATCAGACGCTTCCTTGACCGGAGCTTCTGCAGCGTCGTCTGCGACGTTTGAGGCCAGAGGAGCTTCTGGAGCTTCTGGAGCTTCAGGAACTTCTGGAGCTTCCGTAGCTTCCGTAGCTTCCGGAGCGTCAGAGCTCGTACCTCCAGTAGCAGCAACATTGTCCGTGGCCGGAGGAGCGTCTGGAGCGGCAGCGTCTTGCTCCGGTTGTCCACTGCAGTCACTGTCCTCCGTCAGGTGGGACATGGAGATGAACGGGTGCAGCAGGGCCTCACGGGCGGACATCCTTTCAGCGGCGTCCAGGCGCAGCAGGCATTTGAGCAGGTCAACAAAAGCCCGCCGGTCCCAGAACTGGACCAGGTCGCCTCTCGGATAGACCTGGATGGGGAAACGGATTCAGGTCAGTTGATCCTCTCAGAGACGGGTCATCAACAGGTACCGGTTCTGCAACAAAGAGCGCTCACATCCAGCAGGCTGTCCAGAGACGGGCCGCGCCAGTCGCCGGGTGTCCCGCCTCGCACGGGGACGTCAGCGGAGCTGTCCTGTGAGGTCTGCGGGGACAAGACGTGAGGATCGCGTCAAAGGATGTCGAGCACAATCGATGCATTCAGACGCACTGGAACGCGGCTCGCCGTACCTTGAGCCTCCACCTCGGCCTGGCGGAAAGGGGCGCCCTTTTAAAGTACGCTTTGGTGTACACCCCGGCGAAGAGCAGCTTGTCCTCTGGCTGGCCCAGCAGAGACACAATGTCCTTCATCTGCAAACGACAAACAGAGTCCCGTCAGTCTCCGGCGTGGAGACCGGCTCGGCTCGGCCGTGCGCTGCGGTCCGCTTTACCATCTGCACGTTGCCGTCGATGGAAAAGACGTTCTCTACGAGGTAGAGGGACGCCAGGACGCATCCCACGCTCCACACGTCAATGGCTTCGTCGAAGGGCAGGCCGAGGGACACTTCTGGAGCTCTGAGGTGGGAGGACAAAGGTCAAAGGTGAGAAAACTCTTGGCTGCGTGCGAGGACCAACCCCCCCCCCCCCCCCCACCAAAGGTCACCTGTATCCACACGGCTGCAGCATCATCCCCAGCCGGATTTCAGACACTTCCACGGCTTGTCCAAAGTCAATCAGCTTGACCCTCAGCGGCTGCTCCAGACGGTCCACCAGCATGATGTTGTCCGGCTTGATGTCCGTGTGGACGACGCCAAGCGTCTTCAGGGAGTCCAACGCCACACACAGCTGCAGGGACAGAGACGAGGACACTTTTACGTGTCCTGCTGCTGCTTAGCAACAGGGTGATTGATGTCATATTGCAGCACACACCTGACGCCCGATTGACCGGAGCTCATCCAGGGACAGCGGCTGCCAGTTTAACCCTTTCACGTTAGCTCAGCGAAAGCACTGTGTGGACATCCGGTTGCTTCACACGGCGTCAGAAGCTGCTGACGGACGTGCGGCTTCAAGGAAACGGTGAAGTCGAACCCCCCCGGAGGATTTCCCGTTCGACCGGCTGACTGAACGGCGAGATTGGAAGCAGCGTTTCCAGCATTTTGGGGCGGCGACAAGACTGAATACGAAGGACGGTGAGGTTCAAGTCAGTCCCCCGATTTATAGCACAGGAACATTTTTAAAGCATTCACTGTTGCGGAAGGAGGCGGAGCTAAAGACAATTGAGGTCGTGTTAGAAAACTACGATGAATACTTCTACCCCAAAAGGAACGTTATCCACGAGCGTGCACGTTCCCACCAGAGAGCGCAGCGGCCCGGAGAGGAAACCAAAAGGTTTAGCAGAGCCCTCTGAACTATCGGAACATTGTGACTTCGGGACACGCAGCGAGGAGGACATCAGAGACCGGATGGAGGCGGGACAAAGAGGCGTCTCGTAAACCGCCGTCACGATATCCCGAGATGCCGAGGAGGTGCACCAGCAGGGAGAGGAGGTGGGGGGGCGCCATATTTCCTCGGGGCGGTCGCAGACACGAGCAGCGAGAGCGACCAACGGACTGTTGAGACTGTGATCGGCCCAACGGCGGTTACATTTCAGATTGACGCAGATCTGAGCGTTCTGGAAGGAGAGACATTCAACACGCGAGCAGAAACTGGAGCCGCACGGGGGCAATTTCAGGCAGAGGCCAAACACGAGGAAAAGAACGAGTCACTCCCAGCGAACGGGATCCAGAGCCAGACGGCTAACGACCTGCACGGGCAACGGGACCAGCCGAACGCATCG
>NW_027180666.1:0-51382 GCF_040956055.1 Brachionichthys hirsutus | reverse complement strand
GAAGAAATCACAGTGTGAACGCAGCCCTTTCAACTAATTATAAATGCAGGAATTTGCTCCCAAAGGAACCGAGTCCTCTTGGGTGCAGTGCACCCTTAGGTTCTGTCCAAGGTTTCTGCCTGAAATGTGGAAGTTGGTCCTTGACTCCGTCGCCAAAGTGCTTACTCTTGTATGTCAAGTTGGTTTTTGTCTTTCCCTTCTGGTCTTTCACTCCTGTTACCTGTAAAGTGAGACGACTGTCTGCTGTCTGTTCTGATCTGATGCAATATAACTTAAAATTCTTAAAATTAATTAATTATTATTATTATTTTATTTTTATTATTATTTTATTTTTATTTTATTTATTATCATTGAAAATGTTTGGTCATTGTGAAACAATCTACCATATTAACTTAGTAGTGTGCAGATGGCAGGAGGTTATCTGGCTGTAGCACCGGCATTTTTACGCTGTCTTCACGCTGCACTTCACGCTGTCATGGCAACCACAAAAATCACGTCACACTCAAACATCTGTCCTATCTCTGGGGACTGAGTCCCCTAAGGGTCTGAGTCTAGAACCGCCACTGGGGCACACTTCTTACATTATGAGTGGTTGAAACTGTCAGAACAAGCGTCTTCCGGCAGATGCTGACAAAAGATTCAAGATTCAAGATTCAAGTTACTTTATTATCATTATGCCCACAGCTTAAGGCACACACCGGAACCTAATCAAAAACAAAAACTAAATTGGACATGTTACTGCAGTTTTAAGACTGAAATCAGTAAAATGACCTGAAAACAGGTTGAAACTGTCAGAACAAGCTTCTTCTGGCAGAGACTGACAAAAGGACATGTTACTGCAGTGTTCAGACTGAAATCATCAAAATGACCTCAAAACAGGTTGAAACTGTCAGAACAAGCTTCTTCTGGCAGAGCCTGACATAAAGACATGTTACTGCAGTGTTCAGACTGAAATCATCAAAATGACCTCAAAACAGGTTGAAACTGTCAGAACAAGCTTCTTCTGGCAGAGACTGGCATAAGGACATGTTACTGCAGTTTTCCAGCTGAAACCAGTAAAATGACCTGAAAACATGTTGAAACTGTCAGAACAAGCTTCTTCTGGCAGAGACTGACAAAAGGACATGTTACTGCAGTTTTCAGACAAATCATCAAAATGACCTCAAAACGGGTTGACACTGTCAGAACAAGCTTCTTCTGGCAGAGACTGACAAAAGGACATGTTACTGCAGTTTTCAGACAGGAATCATCAAAATGACCTCAAAAAAAGTTGAAACTGTCAGAACAAGCTTCTTCTGGCAGAGACCGGCATAAGGACATGTTACTGCAGTTTTCCGGCTGAAACCAGTAAAATAACCTGAAAACTAGTTGAAACTGTCAGAACAAGCTTCAGGATGATTTGGAATCCAGCCCTGGATGGGATGAGTAATTTTGTTGTCAGATCAAGATTCCGGTTTGGATCATAAAGCCATTCATCTTGATGCCTGTCAGCGTCCGTTATGTATAGTCAGTGTCACGCTGGGAATTCCTTGACTAATTTTCTTGCACTAATGTTACACAGTTTGATTTCAGCCACTCTGGTCGGTTGTTCATCGTGATAAAAGATGTAACCTGACCGGAAATCAGTTGATTCCCAGGCCGTGGCGGTGAGGGCCCCAAAGTCTGACCACTGACTACCAGGGTTTTAGCAAAAATATTTATTGTCACGAATTAATTGTTTTCTTTCAGAAAAAAAGGACAGTGCAAAATTTACAATTCGGACGTTCCTAAATCAATGGTTGTGGACTATGAGAAGGGACGCGAAAAAACATCAAAGCATATAGACATCAAAGACAGAGCATATATGGGTCTCCAAAGGTCAATAAGATCAAAGCAGATGGACATCAAAGGGATGAGGCTAATAAGCAATGTGGTGTGGAAATTGACTGCAGGGGTGTCCACACCTGTGCATAGCCGTGTGCCTAGTGCCGAGACACAGCAGGTTTTCTGTACAACCTTTACTCCAGCATCTGATCTCACTAACTTGAGTTTCTTCTAAAATCACTTGCTCGAGACTGGCAGGAAGAAAAACCTGACACAGGTTTGATACCCCTCCATAGCATTTGATTGCTCTTTGGACATCACGCCCAGCAAAATAATAAGGCTAGGTCTAAATTCTAGGTGCAGCCGGGGCGTTGAGGGGGTTCGGTTTGGTGACCTCAGGATTGGGTCACTGCTTTTTGCAGGGGACGTGATCCTGTTGGCTTCATCAGGCCGTGCCCTCCAGCTCTCACTGGATCGGTTCATCAGCCGCATGTGAAGCGGCCGGGATGAGAATCAGCACCTCTAATTCCGAGGCCATGGTTCTCAGCCGGAAAAGGGTGTAGTGCACCCTCCAGGTCAGGGAGGGGATCCTGCCCCAAGTGGAGAAGTTCAAGTACCTCGGGTGTTGTTCACGAGTGAGGGAAGGATGGAGCAGGAGATCGACTAGCAGATCGGTGCAGCGTCTGCAGTGATGCGGACCCTGCACAGATCCATCATGGTGAAGAGAGAGCTGAGCCGAAAGGCAAAGCTCTCGATTTACCGGTCGATCTTCGTTCCTACCCTCACCTATGGGTCACGGAGCTTTGGGTAGTGACCGAAATAACAAGATCGCGGGTACATGCGGCGGAAATGAGCTTCCTCCGTAGGGTGGCTGGGCTCTCCCTTAGAGATAGGGTGAGAAGCTCAGTCATCTGGGAGAAGCTCGGAGTAGCGCCGTTGCTCCTCCGCGTTGAGAGGAGCCAGATGAGGTGGCTCGAGCATCTATTCAAGATGCCTCCTGGACGCCTCCCGGTGAGGTGTTCAGGGCACATCCCACCGGTAGGAGACCACGGGGAAGCCCCAGGACACGCTGGAGAGACTATGTCTCTTGGCTGGCCTGGGAACGCCTCGTGATCCCCCCGCAAGAGCTCGAAGAAGTGGCCGGGGAGAGGGAAGTCTGGGCTGCCTATACCTGTAAAGTGAGACGACTGTCTGTTCTGATCTGGTGCAATATAATTTAAAATTAATTTAATTATTTTTTAATTTTTTTAATTATTATTATTTTTTTATTTTTATTATTATTATTATTATTATTATTATTATTATTTTATTATTATTATTATTATTATTTTTTTTATGAAGGAAGAGTTTTCCAGACGGACAGGAGACGCTGTCTGACCGAATGTGATTGGCAAGAGACCTTCTGTGTGATTTTTGGAAATTATACACAGTGTTGGGAAACTATAGGTAACTTAAATAATATTACTTTTTACCAGTAACGAGTAGTATCACGAATTACTTTTAAATTTTTACTTTGTCACATTTACTTTTTTTTCAAAAGTAAATGTGACAAAGTAAAAAATATTATATTATTATAATATTCAAAAATATTACTTTTTTCACTCCGACCGGATACGGAAACGATTCGTCCTCGTCTGTTTTTAAGGTCGGTGGTGTAAACTCGATCCATTCCGTTTGGTGTTGTTTTGCTGCCCGCTCGCTCCACGGAAGCGGACTGTCTCTGTTAAAATCAAAACATCAGCGCTAGTGCGTCCATATGTCTCCGCTTCAGAGTGGAATCCGTTCTATAACAATAAGACGGACAGAAGCAATGTTTTTCTTGTTATTCTTATTACATTAATGTGCATATTGCATTGAAATGCACCAGCTCTAGTTGGCCTCATGGCCCAGCAGCCCTTTGAGCTTGTCTGCTTTAATAAACAACTGAAGTTGTTCAAAAAGTGTGTTTTGTTATCAGCTTGAGTCCAGATGTGGTTTCATTGAGTCAGCAATTTATGAATTCCTACAAAGTAAAAGTATTCATGTTCATTTAATTCAAATGAGGGTCCAGATTGACTCAGACGGACTCATCATGTTGTGTGTTCAGGAACCTGTTTGTAACTTCTCATTGTTGGTTTAACTCCAATGTAGAAAAGAGAAGAAACAACCGCGAATGTTGAACATGCAAAGTAAGACTTTAGGGGAGAAAGAATGCCATTATTGAGGGTGAGAAGAAAAAAGTAACTTAAAGTAATAAGTAACTAGTTAGTTTTGGCAGGGAGTAATAAGTAAAGTAATGCAATTACTTTTTCCAGCATGTAACTAGTAATAAGTAATATATTACCGATCTTAAGTAACTTGCACAACACTGCTGGTGAGGGAGTCTAAGGTGCTTTCACACTGCCATTCTTTGCTCCCTTTTAAACTGACCAGAGTTCCTTTCTTCGGATAATCCGCTCCGTTCGGGCCAGTGGGAACGCGCATCCGGACTCTGGAGAGGATCAAAAAAGTCCACCTGAAAAGGAGGGTCCCGGTTCCTTTCGGCGGAGCAAAGGCAGGATCAGCTGTACTTAGTGATGCTACATGGTACATCGCCGGTAGAGGAAGTACAGCGCGCACCCCAAGTTGCTCTGCAGGGGAAGCTCAGTTACCAGACAAACTAAGAGTGGTGAAATATGTACCGCTGTGTGTAGATTTCATTAACTAAATATGCATTATAATTCTTTAATATTTTTTTCAGAACCAGCTACGTATCAACGGTAACTGATACGACTTCTCCCTGCAGCTCCACGGTGCTTTAACACAGTCCAGCGCAGAGCGGAGAATCAGCTGTTCAGCAGCGCGATAGTTTCTCATTCCGTTGTTCTGAACTGATCCGGAGACTTTACGGATCCCCAGCGACTTTGTGTTTGTTAAAAACGACGAGCGTTGTGTAACATTTATGATTTAGGCCAGAGCAAAGTAAGCTTCCCTCCAACCGCAACTGCGCACTCAAAAAAAAAAACACGGGAGAGGGCGGGACTTCCCCGTCTACTTTGTCCATTCGACGAGCGCCTTTTTCAGCCACGCGACGCTGCTCCGAAAGTTCGTTTCGCGAAGAAATCACAGTGTGAACGCAGCCCTTTCAACTAATTATAAATGCAGGAATTTGCTCCCAAAGGAACCGAGTCCTCTTGGGTGCAGTGCACCCTTAGGTTCTGTCCAAGGTTTCTGCCTGAAATGTGGAAGTTGGTCCTTGCCTCCGTCACCAAAGTGCTTACTCTTGTATGTCAAGTTGGTTTTTGTCTTTCCCTTCTGGTCTTTCACTCCTGTTACCTGTAAAGTGAGACGACTGTCTGCTGTCTGTTGTGATCTGATGCAATATAACTTAAAATTCTTAAAATTAATTAATTATTATTATTATTTTATTTTTATTATTATTTTATTTTTATTTTATTTATTATCATTGAAAATGTTTGGTCATTGTGAAACAATCTACCATATTAACTTAGTAGTGTGCAGATGGCAGGAGGTTATCTGGCTGTAGCACCGGCATTTTTACGCTGTCTTCACGCTGCACTTCACGCTGTCATGGCAACCACAAAAATCACGTCACACTCAAACATCTTTCCTATCTCTGGGGACTGAGTCCCCTAAGGGTCTGAGTCTAGAACCGCCACTGGGGCACACTTCTTACATTATGAGTGGTTGAAACTGTCAGAACAAGCGTCTTCCGGCAGATGCTGACAAAAGATTCAAGATTCAAGATTCAAGTTACTTTATTATCATTATGCCCACAGCTTAAGGCACACACCGGAACCTAATCAAAAACAAAAACTAAATTGGACATGTTACTGCAGTTTTAAGACTGAAATCAGTAAAATGACCTGAAAACAGGTTGAAACTGTCAGAACAAGCTTCTTCTGGCAGAGACTGACAAAAGGACATGTTACTGCAGTGGTCAGACTGAAATCATCAAAATGACCTCAAAACAGGTTGAAACTGTCAGAACAAGCTTCTTCTGGCAGAGCCTGACATAAAGACATGTTACTGCAGTGTTCAGACTGAAATCATCAAAATGACCTCAAAACAGGTTGAAACTGTCAGAACAAGCTTCTTCTGGCAGAGACTGGCATAAGGACATGTTACTGCAGTTTTCCAGCTGAAACCAGTAAAATGACCTGAAAACATGTTGAAACTGTCAGAACAAGTTTCTTCTGGCAGAGACTGACAAAAGGACATGTTACTGCAGTTTTCAGACAGGAATCATCAAAATGACCTCAAAAAAAGTTGAAACTGTCAGAACAAGCTTCTTCTGGCAGAGACCGGCATAAGGACATGTTACTGCAGTTTTCCGGCTGAAACCAGTAAAATAGCCTGAAAACTAGTTGAAACTGTCAGAACAAGCTTCAGGATGATTTGGAATCCAGCCCTGGATGGGATGAGTAATTTTGTTGTCAGATCAAGATTCCGGTTTGGATCATAAAGCCATTCATCTTGATGCCTGTCAGCGTCCGTTATGTATAGTCAGTGTCACGCTGGGAATTCCTTGACTAATTTTCTTGCACTAATGTTACACAGTTTGATTTCAGCCACTCTGGTCGGTTGTTCATCGTGATAAAAGATGTAACCTGACCGGAAATCAGTTGATTCCCAGGCCGTGGCGGTGAGGGCCCCAAAGTCTGACCACTGACTACCAGGGTTTTAGCAAAAATATTTATTGTCACGAATTAATTGTTTTCTTTCAGAAAAAAAGGACAGTGCAAAATTTACAATTCGGACGTTCCTAAATCAATGGTTGTGGACTATGAGAAGGGACGCGAAAAAACATCAAAGCATATAGACATCAAAGACAGAGCATATATGGGTCTCCAAAGGTCAATAAGATCAAAGCAGATGGACATCAAAGGGATGAGGCTAATAAGCAATGTGGTGTGGAAATTGACTGCAGGGGTGTCCACACCTGTGCATAGCCGTGTGCCTAGTGCCGAGACACAGCAGGTTTTCTGTACAACCTTTACTCCAGCATCTGATCTCACTAACTTGAGTTTCTTCTAAAATCACTTGCTCGAGACTGGCAGGAAGAAAAACCTGACACAGGTTTGATACCCCTCCATAGCATTTGATTGCTCTTTGGACATCACGCCCAGCAAAATAATAAGGCTAGGTCTAAATTCTAGGTGCAGCCGGGGCGTTGAGGGGGTTCGGTTTGGTGACCTCAGGATTGGGTCACTGCTTTTTGCAGGGGACGTGATCCTGTTGGCTTCATCAGGCCGTGCCCTCCAGCTCTCACTGGATCGGTTCATCAGCCGCATGTGAAGCGGCCGGGATGAGAATCAGCACCTCTAATTCCGAGGCCATGGTTCTCAGCCGGAAAAGGGTGTAGTGCACCCTCCAGGTCAGGGAGGGGATCCTGCCCCAAGTGGAGAAGTTCAAGTACCTCGGGTGTTGTTCACGAGTGAGGGAAGGATGGAGCAGGAGATCGACTAGCAGATCGGTGCAGCGTCTGCAGTGATGCGGACCCTGCACAGATCCATCATGGTGAAGAGAGAGCTGAGCCGAAAGGCAAAGCTCTCGATTTACCGGTCGATCTTCGTTCCTACCCTCACCTATGGGTCACGGAGCTTTGGGTAGTGACCGAAATAACAAGATCGCGGGTACATGCGGCGGAAATGAGCTTCCTCCGTAGGGTGGCTGGGCTCTCCCTTAGAGATAGGGTGAGAAGCTCAGTCATCTGGGAGAAGCTCGGAGTAGCGCCGTTGCTCCTCCGCGTTGAGAGGAGCCAGATGAGGTGGCTCGAGCATCTATTCAAGATGCCTCCTGGACGCCTCCCGGTGAGGTGTTCAGGGCACATCCCACCGGTAGGAGACCACGGGGAAGCCCCAGGACACGCTGGAGAGACTATGTCTCTTGGCTGGCCTGGGAACGCCTCGTGATCCCCCCGCAAGAGCTCGAAGAAGTGGCCGGGGAGAGGGAAGTCTGGGCTGCCTATACCTGTAAAGTGAGACGACTGTCTGTTCTGATCTGGTGCAATATAATTTAAAATTAATTTAATTATTTTTTAATTTTTTTAATTATTATTATTTTATTTTTATTATTATTATTATTATTATTATTATTATTATTTTATTATTATTATTATTATTTGTTTTTTTATGAAGGAAGAGTTTTCCAGACGGACAGGAGACGCTGTCTGACCGAATGTGATTGGCAAGAGACCTTCTGTGTGATTTTTGGAAATTATACACAGTGTTGGGAAACTATAGGTAACTTAAATAATATTACTTTTTACCAGTAACGAGTAGTATCACGAATTACTTTTAAATTTTTACTTTGTCACATTTACTTTTTTTTCAAAAGTAAATGTGACAAAGTAAAAAATATTATATTATTATAATATTCAAAAATATTACTTTTTTCACTCCGACCGGATACGGAAACGATTCGTCCTCATCTGTTTTTAAGGTCGGTGGTGTAAACTCGATCCATTCCGTTTGGTGTTGTTTTGCTGCCCGCTCGCTCCACGGAAGCGGACTGTCTCTGTTAAAATCAAAACATCAGCGCTAGTGCGTCCATATGTCTCCGCTTCAGAGTGGAATCCGTTCTATAACAATAAGACGGACAGAAGCAATGTTTTTCTTGTTATTCTTATTACATTAATGTGCATATTGCATTGAAATGCACCAGCTCTCGTTGGCCTCATGGCCCAGCAGCCCTTTGAGCTTGTCTGCTTTAATAAACAACTGTATGCTGTCCTCGCCCTGAAGTGGTTTCACCGGCTAGGCAGCTAGATGACGACGCTCCAAATAACCAGACTTGATTTACTTTGGCTGTTTATTTGCAGAATGGCCTCAAACCATTGCCCTCTATGACCGTCGTAAAACTGAAACATACAAGAATATTCATGAGCTAGCTAACATAAATAACTAGGCTACATGCTAAATGAAATTACATGACACACATGGCTCAACTGAAAGGCACGATGCAAACATGAATTCCTCTCATAAACAATTGCAACGCAAATCTTATATTATTATCATAAACATACTCACGGACAAATCCTGTCCAGAGCAACAACATATCCGAAGGTTCTTATCCCGTCAACACGCACGCTTCGGCACTGGGCGCAACCATCTTGAATACTAAATCGCCGTCCTCCTGAACAGTACCGCAAGGTAACCACAAGAGGGCGCTCTAAGCCTGCGCAGTTGCTGAACTTGCAAAGGCAGAACACTCCCTGCCTGGTACAATACAATTGTGCCACTACAAATTTCCTTTCTAAACATTATGAACAATTAACAATCATAACGATTTACTAACCGTCAGGTAAAATCAAAACCATATCTGCAATAGGTCTCAAAAATACTTTCACATTTCCATCTTTCACAGTTTTCACTTCTGCTTTTCGAACCTTGTTGTCCTTGCTCTCAATAGTTTTCACAACTCTTCCCACAGGCCAGTCATTTCTGTGAGCGAGAGCATCCTTTAGTAGCACAATGTCCCCATTTTTTATGTTTGGTTTATCCTCAGTCCATTTCCTCCTTTGCTGCAGAGTAGAAAGGTAGTCGCTTCTCCATCGTTTCCAAAAGGAGTCTGCCAGACACTGTACTTGCTTCCATTGCTTTGAGTAGAGGTCCGGAGGTTCAAAGCTTCCTGTCGGTGCAGATAACGCATTGGTCTTTTGGGTACGGAGCATTGCAGGAGTGAGAAGGTTTGGATTTTCTGGGTTACAATCCAGTGTTCTTCTGAGGGACTGGAGGCGTTTGAGCGCTCGCTCTCTGTTGCTCGGAAGATGTGGTATGGGAGAGCGGAATGGCAACGGTGCTACCCAACTGTTACCTTCGTTTTGGTGTACTTCCTTTTCCATGATGTCAATAAAGTCTTTGTCCTCTACTGACAGCGCTGGTTTGTCATCATCTTTAGTTTTCTCAAAAACTGTTTGTCCAAGTCGATCAGTGTTTTTGTTTTCACTGTCCTGTGGAAGAGTAGGTGTGACAATTTGCTGGTTGCTGTAACCACTTGACTCCTTAATGTGAAACGTGTTCGGGCATGGACTGAGGTGAGAAGCACGTCCGTTCTCCAGAACATGTGTTTTTAGAACGTTCACATTAGGGGGCTTATGTGTCTTTCCAAGGCAGGCTTCCCCAACTATAACCCAGCCTAAGTCTAAACGTTGTGCGTAAGGCATATTGCGTGGCCCATTAACTCTCTCTCTGACTTTATGTACCTGTATAATGTCTCTTCCCAAAAGCAGAAGGATAGGTACGTGTTCTTGTACAAAAGGTATTTTGTCAGCTACCTTCTGTAAGTGTGAGAACTTCTTAGCAACTTGTGGAGACGGGATCTCTGTCCTATCGTCTGGAATCATGTCACATTCAATAAGGTTTGGGAGTGGGAGCTTTATTTTACCATCCACTGACTCAATCGTAAAGTTTGATGCTGTTCTGCCAACATTATCTGACAGTCCTGAACATGTCCTAAGCGTGTAAGCGTCTGAGCGTGCCTTAATATCAAAAAGCTCGAAAAACTGCGACCGAGCCAGTGACTTGTTACTTTGCTCATCAAGCACTGCGTACATCTTTCTTGCCTGTTCTCTTTTTCCATCTGGATAAACTAATACAGGGCTTATTTTAGAGCATGAATGTGGGTTATCTGCATTTCCACAGATTTCCGTGCATTTGGAAACAACTGAGACACATGCACTGTCATGTGTCTCCCCGCCATCAACTTCGTTAGCTTCAAAACTCTCCACTGGAGCAGGGGGTGGACCTGGATGCAGCGCTGCTAAATGTCTGTTGCTACCACATTCCGTACATTCTACTTGCATCCTGCAGTCTCTTGCTAAATGCTGAGTAGAGCCACAACACTTAAAACAGATTCCGCCATCTTTGAGGAATAACTTGCGTTCCTCTATGGGTTTCGCTCTGAAGCTTTTACATTTTTTAAGTGGGTGAGGCTTCTTATGTATTGGACAAAGCTTGTCAGGGCTCTCCATTGGCTTACTTGAACTGTTATAACCTAAACTAGTGTGTGTGGGGATGTCTGTTTTGTTTACACTAATGACTTGCCTGTGATTGCCTTGGAAGCTCTTCTCTTTGTTAAAGCTTGTGCTGGCAGGAGGCGTGATGATAAAGCTTGGGTCATTTCTTATTTTGGCTTGCTGTCTAACAAACCTTGAAAAGATGCTGAAAGGGGGAAAAGCCACTTTGTGTTCCTCCTTGTACCTTGCTCCTGTCGAAATCCATTTTTCCTGCAATCCGTACGGTAGTTTGTCCACAATAGGGTTTACTCCACGAGCAGTATCCAAATATGAGAGGCCTGGTAGGTATCCTCCTTCTTTTGCACAGTCAATTTCTTGCAGCACATCACCCAGCTCTCTTAACTTTGTGTTGTCTCTGTTGCCGAGTTTGGGAAACTGTTCTATCTTTTTCAACAGTGCATCTTCCACTACTTCAGGAGACCCGTAACATTCCTCGAGTCTTTCCCACACAAGGTTGAGAGCTGCAGTTGGATTGAAGACATGGACTGAGCGGATTCTTTTGGCTTGCTGGCTAGACTCGACTCCAAGCCATTTTATCATTAAATCTAGCTCTTCTTGGGCTGTAGCATTTAAGTCTTTAATTACATTTTGAAATGACGACTTCCATGCCCAGTAGTTATCGGGGTGATCGTCAAACTGCAAAAGTCCTGTACTTAATATTTCTCTGCGTGCCAGGTACCTTGTAATATCCTGCACGCCCTGCACCTCTGCTGGCGCTAGAGGAGTTTTGTACAGATGCAGTTTGGGAATGTCCAGTGTCTCTCTTTCTTGTATTTGGTGCTCCACTTTAACATTTGCGTTTTCCATATTGCATGCACTTTGATTATCTGACTGTGCGTTCATAGCCATTAAACATTGTTCACGTGCAGCTTTGTGACAGGCAAGTGGATCAACTCGTAATGCAAATCCTTCATAGCAAATGTCTGTGTGTTTTTGTACATACTCTTCGGTGCGTTGCATTGGATTGATGGGTGGTCCCACAGACGCATGGCTCAGTTCTGTTTTTGAGAGTCCCTCCTCCTCTTCGTAAACTGCAGCCTCTGCTTCTGCAACTGCAACAGCTTTTTGACAACTCAAAATGTGTACATTGGCTTCAATTTCAGCTTTCTGTTTCATCATGCATGCTTCTTTTTCCGAATATGCTAGCTGTGCACGTGCAACCTGTGCCTTTGCTCGCGCTTTTAATGCTGCAGAACTTGCTGATGACAGCTTGGATGTACGTGAGCTTGCAGAACTTGACGGTGAACGTTTGGATGTATGCGAGCATACAGACTTAGCTTGTGTGACTGTGTTGCTTGCGTTATCCTTGTCCTCCGTGTTCTCTGCATCCTCGTTGTTATCCGTTTGTTCTTTTTCCAGGCGATAATGTTTCCCTGACCGTAGGCTCATGGTTGAGATGAATCTCCTTGTAGCCGTGCTCGCCGCGCTGATGTCCTTTTACTATGCTGTCCTCGCCCTGAAGTGGTTTCACCGGCTAGGCAGCTAGATGACGACGCTCCAAATAACCAGACTTGATTTACTTTGGCTGTTTATTTGCAGAATGGCCTCAAACCATTGCCCTCTATGACCGTCGTAAAACTGAAACATACAAGAATATTCATGAGCTAGCTAACATAAATAACTAGGCTACATGCTAAATGAAATTACATGACACACATGGCTCAACTGAAAGGCACGATGCAAACATGAATTCCTCTCATAAACAATTGCAACGCAAATCTTATATTATTATCATAAACATACTCACGGACAAATCCTGTCCAGAGCAACAACATATCCGAAGGTTCTTATCCCGTCAACACGCACGCTTCGGCACTGGGCGCAACCATCTTGAATACTAAATCGCCGTCCTCCTGAACAGTACCGCAAGGTAACCACAAGAGGGCGCTCTAAGCCTGCGCAGTTGCTGAACTTGCAAAGGCAGAACAAACTGAAGTTGTTCAAAAAGTGTGTTTTGTTATCAGCTTGAGTCCAGATGTGGTTTCATTGAGTCAGCAATTTATGAATTCCTACAAAGTAAAAGTATTCATGTTCATTTAATTCAAATGAGGGTCCAGATTGACTCAGACGGACTCATCATGTTGTGTGTTCAGGAACCTGTTTGTAACTTCTCATTGTTGGTTTAACTCCAATGTAGAAAAGAGAAGAAACAACCGCGAATGTTGAACATGCAAAGTAAGACTTTAGGGGAGAAAGAATGCCATTATTGAGGGTGAGAAGAAAAAAGTAACTTAAAGTAATAAGTAACTAGTTAGTTTTGGCAGGGAGTAATAAGTAAAGTAATGCAATTACTTTTTCCAGCAAGTAACTAGTAATAAGTAATATATTACCGATCTTAAGTAACTTGCACAACACTGCTGGTGAGGGAGTCTAAGGTGCTTTCACACTGCCATTCTTTGCTCCCTTTTAAACTGACCAGAGTTCCTTTCTTCGGATAATCCGCTCCGTTCGGGCCAGTGGGAACGCGCATCCGGACTCTGGAGAGGATCAAAAAAGTCCACCTGAAAAGGAGGGTCCCGGTTCCTTTCGGCGGAGCAAAGGCAGGATCAGCTGTACTTAGTGATGCTACATGGTACATCGCCGGTAGAGGAAGTACAGCGCGCACCCCAAGTTGCTCTGCAGGGGAAGCTCAGTTACCAGACAAACTAAGAGTGGTGAAATATGTACCGCTGTGTGTAGATTTCATTAACTAAATATGCGTTATAATTCTTTAATATTTTTTTCAGAACCAGCTACGTATCAACGGTAACTGATACGACTTCTCCCTGCAGCTCCACGGTGCTTTAACACAGTCCAGCGCAGAGCGGAGAATCAGCTGTTCAGCAGCGCGATAGTTTCTCATTCCGTTGTTCTGAACTGATCCGGAGACTTTACGGATCCCCAGCGACTTTGTGTTTGTTAAAAACGACGAGCGTTGTGTAACATTTATGATTTAGGCCAGAGCAAAGTAAGCTTCCCTCCAGCCGCAACTGCGCACTCAAAAAAAAAAACACGGGAGAGGGCGGGACTTCCCCGTCTACTTTGTCCATTCGACGAGCGCGTTTTTCAGCCACGCGACGCTGCTCCGAAAGTTTGTTTCGCGAAGAAATCACAGTGTGAACGCAGCCCTTTCAACTAATTATAAATGCAGGAATTTGCTCCCAAAGGAACCGAGTCCTCTTGGGTGCAGTGCACCCTTAGGTTCTGTCCAAGGTTTCTGCCTGAAATGTGGAAGTTGGTCCTTGACTCCGTCGCCAAAGTGCTTACTCTTGTATGTCAAGTTGGTTTTTGTCTTTCCCTTCTGGTCTTTCACTCCTGTTACCTGTAAAGTGAGACGACTGTCTGCTGTCTGTTCTGATCTGATGCAATATAACTTAAAATTCTTAAAATTAATTAATTATTATTATTATTTTATTTTTATTATTATTTTATTTTTATTTTATTTATTATCATTGAAAATGTTTGGTCATTGTGAAACAATCTACCATATTAACTTAGTAGTGTGCAGATGGCAGGAGGTTATCTGGCTGTAGCACCGGCATTTTTACGCTGTCTTCACGCTGCACTTCACGCTGTCATGGCAACCACAAAAATCACGTCACACTCAAACATCTGTCCTATCTCTGGGGACTGAGTCCCCTAAGGGTCTGAGTCTAGAACCGCCACTGGGGCACACTTCTTACATTATGAGTGGTTGAAACTGTCAGAACAAGCGTCTTCCGGCAGATGCTGACAAAAGATTCAAGATTCAAGATTCAAGTTACTTTATTATCATTATGCCCACAGCTTAAGGCACACACCGGAACCTAATCAAAAACAAAAACTAAATTGGACATGTTACTGCAGTTTTAAGACTGAAATCAGTAAAATGACCTGAAAACAGGTTGAAACTGTCAGAACAAGCTTCTTCTGGCAGAGACTGACAAAAGGACATGTTACTGCAGTGTTCAGATTGAAATCAGTAAAATGACCTGAAAACAGGTTGAAACTGTCAGAACAAGCTTCTTCTGGCAGAGACTGACAAAAGGACATGTTACTGCAGTGTTCAGATTGAAATCATCAAAATGACCTCAAAACAGGTTGAAACTGTCAAAACAAGCTTCTTCTGGCAGAGCCTGACATAAAGACATGTTACTGCAGTGTTCAGACTGAAATCTTCAAAATGACCTCAAAACAGGTTGAAACTGTCAGAACAAGCTTCTTCTGGCAGAGCCTGACATAAGGACATGTTACTGCAGTGTTCAGACGGGAATCATAAAAATGACCTCAAAACAGGTTGAAACTGTCGGAACAAGCTTCTTCTGGCAGAGACTGACAAAAGGACATGTTACTGCAGTTTTCAGACAAATCATCAAAATGACCTCAAAACAAGTTGAAACTGTCAGAACAAGCTTCTTCTGGCAGAGACTGACAAAAGGACATGTTACTGCAGTGTTCAGACTGAAATCATCAAAATGACCTCAAAACAAGTTGAAACTGTCAGAACAAGCTTCTTCTGGCAGAGACTGGCATAAGGACATGTTACTGCAGTTTTCCAGCTGAAACCAGTAAAATGACCTGAAAACATGTTGAAACTGTCAGAACAAGCTTCTACTGGCAGAGACTGACAAAAGGACATGTTACTGCAGTGTTCAGACTGAAATCATCAAAATGACCTCAAAACGGGTTGAAACTGTCAGAACAAGCTTCTTCTGGCAGCGCCTGACAAAAGGACATGTTACTGCAGTTATCAGACGGGAATCATCAAAATGACCTCAAAAAAAGTTGAAACTGTCAGAACAAGCTTCTTCTGGCAGAGACTGGCATAAGGACATGTTACTGCAGTTTTCCAGCTGAAACCAGTAAAATGACCTGAAAACATATTGAAACTGTCAGAACAAGCTTCTTCTGGCAGAGACTGACAAAAGGACATGTTACTGCAGTGTTCAGACTGAAATCATCAAAATGACCTCAAAACGGGTTGAAACTGTCAGAACAAGCTTCTTCTGGCAGAGACCGGCATAAGGACATGTTACTGCAGTTTTCCGGCTGAAACCAGTAAAATAACCTGAAAACTAGTTGAAACTGTCAGAGCAAGCTTCAGGATGATTTGGAATCCAGCCCTGGATGGGATGAGTAATTTTGTTGTCAGATCAAATCCCGGTTTGGATCATAAAGCCATTCATCTTGATGCCTGTCAGCGTCCGTTATGTATATTCAGTGTCACGCTGGTTTTCAGAACCAGCTACGTATCAACGGTAACTGATACGACTTCTCCCTGCAGCTCCACGGTGCTTTAACACAGTCCAGCGCAGAGCGGAGAATCAGCTGTTCAGCAGCGCGATAGTTTCTCATTCCGTTGTTCTGAACTGATCCGGGGACTTTACGGATCCCCAGCGACTTTGTGTTTGTTAAAAACGACGAGCGTTGTGTAACATTTATGATTTAGGCCAGAGCAAAGTAAGCTTCCCTCCAGCCGCAACTGCGCACTCAAAAAAAAAAACACGGGAGAGGGCGGGACTTCCCCGTCTACTTTGTCCATTTGACGAGCGCCTTTTTCAGCCACGCGACGCTGCTCCGAAAGTTTGTTTCGCGAAGAAATCACAGTGTGAACGCAGCCCTTTCAACTAATTATAAATGCAGGAATTTGCTCCCAAAGGAACCGAGTCCTCTTGGGTGCAGTGCACCCTTAGGTTCTGTCCAAGGTTTCTGCCTGAAATGTGGAAGTTGGTCCTTGACTCCGTCGCCAAAGTGCTTACTCTTGTATGTCAAGTTGGTTTTTGTCTTTCCCTTCTGGTCTTTCACTCCTGTTACCTGTAAAGTGAGACGACTGTCTGCTGTCTGTTCTGATCTGATGCAATATAACTTAAAATTCTTAAAATTAATTAATTATTATTATTATTTTATTTTTATTATTATTTTATTTTTATTTTATTTATTATCATTGAAAATGTTTGGTCATTGTGAAACAATCTACCATATTAACTTAGTAGTGTGCAGATGGCAGGAGGTTATCTGGCTGTAGCACCGGCATTTTTACGCTGTCTTCACGCTGCACTTCACGCTGTCATGGCAACCACAAAAATCACGTCACACTCAAACATCTGTCCTATCTCTGGGGACTGAGTCCCCTAAGGGTCTGAGTCTAGAACCGCCACTGGGGCACACTTCTTACATTATGAGTGGTTGAAACTGTCAGAACAAGCGTCTTCCGGCAGATGCTGACAAAAGATTCAAGATTCAAGATTCAAGTTACTTTATTATCATTATGCCCACAGCTTAAGGCACACACCGGAACCTAATCAAAAACAAAAACTAAATTGGACATGTTACTGCAGTTTTAAGACTGAAATCAGTAAAATGACCTGAAAACAGGTTGAAACTGTCAGAACAAGCTTCTTCTGGCAGAGACTGACAAAAGGACATGTTACTGCAGTGGTCAGACTGAAATCATCAAAATGACCTCAAAACAGGTTGAAACTGTCAGAACAAGCTTCTTCTGGCAGAGCCTGACATAAAGACATGTTACTGCAGTGTTCAGACTGAAATCATCAAAATGACCTCAAAACAGGTTGAAACTGTCAGAACAAGCTTCTTCTGGCAGAGACTGGCATAAGGACATGTTACTGCAGTTTTCCAGCTGAAACCAGTAAAATGACCTGAAAACATGTTGAAACTGTCAGAACAAGTTTCTTCTGGCAGAGACTGACAAAAGGACATGTTACTGCAGTTTTCAGACAGGAATCATCAAAATGACCTCAAAAAAAGTTGAAACTGTCAGAACAAGCTTCTACTGGCAGAGACTGACAAAAGGACATGTTACTGCAGTGTTCAGACTGAAATCATCAAAATGACCTCAAAACGGGTTGAAACTGTCAGAACAAGCTTCTTCTGGCAGCGCCTGACAAAAGGACATGTTACTGCAGTTATCAGACGGGAATCATCAAAATGACCTCAAAAAAAGTTGAAACTGTCAGAACAAGCTTCTTCTGGCAGAGACTGGCATAAGGACATGTTACTGCAGTTTTCCAGCTGAAACCAGTAAAATGACCTGAAAACATATTGAAACTGTCAGAACAAGCTTCTTCTGGCAGAGACTGACAAAAGGACATGTTACTGCAGTGTTCAGACTGAAATCATCAAAATGACCTCAAAACGGGTTGAAACTGTCAGAACAAGCTTCTTCTGGCAGAGACCGGCATAAGGACATGTTACTGCAGTTTTCCGGCTGAAACCAGTAAAATAACCTGAAAACTAGTTGAAACTGTCAGAGCAAGCTTCAGGATGATTTGGAATCCAGCCCTGGATGGGATGAGTAATTTTGTTGTCAGATCAAATCCCGGTTTGGATCATAAAGCCATTCATCTTGATGCCTGTCAGCGTCCGTTATGTATATTCAGTGTCACGCTGGTTTTCAGAACCAGCTACGTATCAACGGTAACTGATACGACTTCTCCCTGCAGCTCCACGGTGCTTTAACACAGTCCAGCGCAGAGCGGAGAATCAGCTGTTCAGCAGCGCGATAGTTTCTCATTCCGTTGTTCTGAACTGATCCGGGGACTTTACGGATCCCCAGCGACTTTGTGTTTGTTAAAAACGACGAGCGTTGTGTAACATTTATGATTTAGGCCAGAGCAAAGTAAGCTTCCCTCCAGCCGCAACTGCGCACTCAAAAAAAAAAACACGGGAGAGGGCGGGACTTCCCCGTCTACTTTGTCCATTTGACGAGCGCCTTTTTCAGCCACGCGACGCTGCTCCGAAAGTTTGTTTCGCGAAGAAATCACAGTGTGAACGCAGCCCTTTCAACTAATTATAAATGCAGGAATTTGCTCCCAAAGGAACCGAGTCCTCTTGGGTGCAGTGCACCCTTAGGTTCTGTCCAAGGTTTCTGCCTGAAATGTGGAAGTTGGTCCTTGACTCCGTCGCCAAAGTGCTTACTCTTGTATGTCAAGTTGGTTTTTGTCTTTCCCTTCTGGTCTTTCACTCCTGTTACCTGTAAAGTGAGACGACTGTCTGCTGTCTGTTCTGATCTGATGCAATATAACTTAAAATTCTTAAAATTAATTAATTATTATTATTATTTTATTTTTATTATTATTTTATTTTTATTTTATTTATTATCATTGAAAATGTTTGGTCATTGTGAAACAATCTACCATATTAACTTAGTAGTGTGCAGATGGCAGGAGGTTATCTGGCTGTAGCACCGGCATTTTTACGCTGTCTTCACGCTGCACTTCACGCTGTCATGGCAACCACAAAAATCACGTCACACTCAAACATCTGTCCTATCTCTGGGGACTGAGTCCCCTAAGGGTCTGAGTCTAGAACCGCCACTGGGGCACACTTCTTACATTATGAGTGGTTGAAACTGTCAGAACAAGCGTCTTCCGGCAGATGCTGACAAAAGATTCAAGATTCAAGATTCAAGTTACTTTATTATCATTATGCCCACAGCTTAAGGCACACACCGGAACCTAATCAAAAACAAAAACTAAATTGGACATGTTACTGCAGTTTTAAGACTGAAATCAGTAAAATGACCTGAAAACAGGTTGAAACTGTCAGAACAAGCTTCTTCTGGCAGAGACTGACAAAAGGACATGTTACTGCAGTGGTCAGACTGAAATCATCAAAATGACCTCAAAACAGGTTGAAACTGTCAGAACAAGCTTCTTCTGGCAGAGCCTGACATAAAGACATGTTACTGCAGTGTTCAGACTGAAATCATCAAAATGACCTCAAAACAGGTTGAAACTGTCAGAACAAGCTTCTTCTGGCAGAGACTGGCATAAGGACATGTTACTGCAGTTTTCCAGCTGAAACCAGTAAAATGACCTGAAAACATGTTGAAACTGTCAGAACAAGTTTCTTCTGGCAGAGACTGACAAAAGGACATGTTACTGCAGTTTTCAGACAGGAATCATCAAAATGACCTCAAAAAAAGTTGAAACTGTCAGAACAAGCTTCTTCTGGCAGAGACCGGCATAAGGACATGTTACTGCAGTTTTCCGGCTGAAACCAGTAAAATAACCTGAAAACTAGTTGAAACTGTCAGAACAAGCTTCAGGATGATTTGGAATCCAGCCCTGGATGGGATGAGTAATTTTGTTGTCAGATCAAGATTCCGGTTTGGATCATAAAGCCATTCATCTTGATGCCTGTCAGCGTCCGTTATGTATAGTCAGTGTCACGCTGGGAATTCCTTGACTAATTTTCTTGCACTAATGTTACACAGTTTGATTTCAGCCACTCTGGTCGGTTGTTCATCGTGATAAAAGATGTAACCTGACCGGAAATCAGTTGATTCCCAGGCCGTGGCGGTGAGGGCCCCAAAGTCTGACCACTGACTACCAGGGTTTTAGTAAAAATATTTATTGTCACGAATTAATTGTTTTCTTTCAGAAAAAAAGGACAGTGCAAAATTTACAATTCGGACGTTCCTAAATCAATGGTTGTGGACTATGAGAAGGGACGCGAAAAAACATCAAAGCATATAGACATCAAAGACAGAGCATATATGGGTCTCCAAAGGTCAATAAGATCAAAGCAGATGGACATCAAAGGGATGAGGCTAATAAGCAATGTGGTGTGGAAATTGACTGCAGGGGTGTCCACACCTGTGCATAGCCGTGTGCCTAGTGCCGAGACACAGCAGGTTTTCTGTACAACCTTTACTCCAGCATCTGATCTCACTAACTTGAGTTTCTTCTAAAATCACTTGCTCGAGACTGGCAGGAAGAAAAACC
This sequence comes from Brachionichthys hirsutus, assembly GCF_040956055.1. Classification (NCBI taxonomy): domain Eukaryota; kingdom Metazoa; phylum Chordata; class Actinopteri; order Lophiiformes; family Brachionichthyidae; genus Brachionichthys; species Brachionichthys hirsutus. Next base: position 30,874 of record NW_027180666.1, on the reverse strand, counting down.
TGACACAGGTTTGATACCCCTCCATAGCATTTGATTGCTCTTTGGACATCACGCCCAGCAAAATAATAAGGCTAGGTCTAAATTCTAGGTGCAGCCGGGGCGTTGAGGGGGTTCGGTTTGGTGACCTCAGGATTGGGTCACTGCTTTTTGCAGGGGACGTGATCCTGTTGGCTTCATCAGGCCGTGCCCTCCAGCTCTCACTGGATCGGTTCATCAGCCGCATGTGAAGCGGCCGGGATGAGAATCAGCACCTCTAATTCCGAGGCCATGGTTCTCAGCCGGAAAAGGGTGTAGTGCACCCTCCAGGTCAGGGAGGGGATCCTGCCCCAAGTGGAGAAGTTCAAGTACCTCGGGTGTTGTTCACGAGTGAGGGAAGGATGGAGCAGGAGATCGACTAGCAGATCGGTGCAGCGTCTGCAGTGATGCGGACCCTGCACAGATCCATCATGGTGAAGAGAGAGCTGAGCCGAAAGGCAAAGCTCTCGATTTACCGGTCGATCTTCGTTCCTACCCTCACCTATGGGTCACGGAGCTTTGGGTAGTGACCGAAATAACAAGATCGCGGGTACATGCGGCGGAAATGAGCTTCCTCCGTAGGGTGGCTGGGCTCTCCCTTAGAGATAGGGTGAGAAGCTCAGTCATCTGGGAGAAGCTCGGAGTAGCGCCGTTGCTCCTCCGCGTTGAGAGGAGCCAGATGAGGTGGCTCGAGCATCTATTCAAGATGCCTCCTGGACGCCTCCCGGTGAGGTGTTCAGGGCACATCCCACCGGTAGGAGACCACGGGGAAGCCCCAGGACACGCTGGAGAGACTATGTCTCTTGGCTGGCCTGGGAACGCCTCGTGATCCCCCCGCAAGAGCTCGAAGAAGTGGCCGGGGAGAGGGAAGTCTGGGCTGCCTATACCTGTAAAGTGAGACGACTGTCTGTTCTGATCTGGTGCAATATAATTTAAAATTAATTTAATTATTTTTTAATTTTTTTAATTATTATTATTTTATTTTTATTATTATTATTATTATTATTATTATTATTATTATTTTATTATTATTATTATTATTTGTTTTTTTATGAAGGAAGAGTTTTCCAGACGGACAGGAGACGCTGTCTGACCGAATGTGATTGGCAAGAGACCTTCTGTGTGATTTTTGGAAATTATACACAGTGTTGGGAAACTATAGGTAACTTAAATAATATTACTTTTTACCAGTAACGAGTAGTATCACGAATTACTTTTAAATTTTTACTTTGTCACATTTACTTTTTTTTCAAAAGTAAATGTGACAAAGTAAAAAATATTATATTATTATAATATTCAAAAATATTACTTTTTTCACTCCGACCGGATACGGAAACGATTCGTCCTCATCTGTTTTTAAGGTCGGTGGTGTAAACTCGATCCATTCCGTTTGGTGTTGTTTTGCTGCCCGCTCGCTCCACGGAAGCGGACTGTCTCTGTTAAAATCAAAACATCAGCGCTAGTGCGTCCATATGTCTCCGCTTCAGAGTGGAATCCGTTCTATAACAATAAGACGGACAGAAGCAATGTTTTTCTTGTTATTCTTATTACATTAATGTGCATATTGCATTGAAATGCACCAGCTCTCGTTGGCCTCATGGCCCAGCAGCCCTTTGAGCTTGTCTGCTTTAATAAACAACTGAAGTTGTTCAAAAAGTGTGTTTTGTTATCAGCTTGAGTCCAGATGTGGTTTCATTGAGTCAGCAATTTATGAATTCCTACAAAGTAAAAGTATTCATGTTCATTTAATTCAAATGAGGGTCCAGATTGACTCAGACGGACTCATCATGTTGTGTGTTCAGGAACCTGTTTGTAACTTCTCATTGTTGGTTTAACTCCAATGTAGAAAAGAGAAGAAACAACCGCGAATGTTGAACATGCAAAGTAAGACTTTAGGGGAGAAAGAATGCCATTATTGAGGGTGAGAAGAAAAAAGTAACTTAAAGTAATAAGTAACTAGTTAGTTTTGGCAGGGAGTAATAAGTAAAGTAATGCAATTACTTTTTCCAGCATGTAACTAGTAATAAGTAATATATTACCGATCTTAAGTAACTTGCACAACACTGCTGGTGAGGGAGTCTAAGGTGCTTTCACACTGCCATTCTTTGCTCCCTTTTAAACTGACCAGAGTTCCTTTCTTCGGATAATCCGCTCCGTTCGGGCCAGTGGGAACGCGCATCCGGACTCTGGAGAGGATCAAAAAAGTCCACCTGAAAAGGAGGGTCCCGGTTCCTTTCGGCGGAGCAAAGGCAGGATCAGCTGTACTTAGTGATGCTACATGGTACATCGCCGGTAGAGGAAGTACAGCGCGCACCCCAAGTTGCTCTGCAGGGGAAGCTCAGTTACCAGACAAACTAAGAGTGGTGAAATATGTACCGCTGTGTGTAGATTTCATTAACTAAATATGCATTATAATTCTTTAATATTTTTTTCAGAACCAGCTACGTATCAACGGTAACTGATACGACTTCTCCCTGCAGCTCCACGGTGCTTTAACACAGTCCAGCGCAGAGCGGAGAATCAGCTGTTCAGCAGCGCGATAGTTTCTCATTCCGTTGTTCTGAACTGATCCGGAGACTTTACGGATCCCCAGCGACTTTGTGTTTGTTAAAAACGACGAGCGTTGTGTAACATTTATGATTTAGGCCAGAGCAAAGTAAGCTTCCCTCCAACCGCAACTGCGCACTCAAAAAAAAAAACACGGGAGAGGGCGGGACTTCCCCGTCTACTTTGTCCATTCGACGAGCGCCTTTTTCAGCCACGCGACGCTGCTCCGAAAGTTCGTTTCGCGAAGAAATCACAGTGTGAACGCAGCCCTTTCAACTAATTATAAATGCAGGAATTTGCTCCCAAAGGAACCGAGTCCTCTTGGGTGCAGTGCACCCTTAGGTTCTGTCCAAGGTTTCTGCCTGAAATGTGGAAGTTGGTCCTTGCCTCCGTCACCAAAGTGCTTACTCTTGTATGTCAAGTTGGTTTTTGTCTTTCCCTTCTGGTCTTTCACTCCTGTTACCTGTAAAGTGAGACGACTGTCTGCTGTCTGTTGTGATCTGATGCAATATAACTTAAAATTCTTAAAATTAATTAATTATTATTATTATTTTATTTTTATTATTATTTTATTTTTATTTTATTTATTATCATTGAAAATGTTTGGTCATTGTGAAACAATCTACCATATTAACTTAGTAGTGTGCAGATGGCAGGAGGTTATCTGGCTGTAGCACCGGCATTTTTACGCTGTCTTCACGCTGCACTTCACGCTGTCATGGCAACCACAAAAATCACGTCACACTCAAACATCTTTCCTATCTCTGGGGACTGAGTCCCCTAAGGGTCTGAGTCTAGAACCGCCACTGGGGCACACTTCTTACATTATGAGTGGTTGAAACTGTCAGAACAAGCGTCTTCCGGCAGATGCTGACAAAAGATTCAAGATTCAAGATTCAAGTTACTTTATTATCATTATGCCCACAGCTTAAGGCACACACCGGAACCTAATCAAAAACAAAAACTAAATTGGACATGTTACTGCAGTTTTAAGACTGAAATCAGTAAAATGACCTGAAAACAGGTTGAAACTGTCAGAACAAGCTTCTTCTGGCAGAGACTGACAAAAGGACATGTTACTGCAGTGGTCAGACTGAAATCATCAAAATGACCTCAAAACAGGTTGAAACTGTCAGAACAAGCTTCTTCTGGCAGAGCCTGACATAAAGACATGTTACTGCAGTGTTCAGACTGAAATCATCAAAATGACCTCAAAACAGGTTGAAACTGTCAGAACAAGCTTCTTCTGGCAGAGACTGGCATAAGGACATGTTACTGCAGTTTTCCAGCTGAAACCAGTAAAATGACCTGAAAACATGTTGAAACTGTCAGAACAAGTTTCTTCTGGCAGAGACTGACAAAAGGACATGTTACTGCAGTTTTCAGACAGGAATCATCAAAATGACCTCAAAAAAAGTTGAAACTGTCAGAACAAGCTTCTTCTGGCAGAGACCGGCATAAGGACATGTTACTGCAGTTTTCCGGCTGAAACCAGTAAAATAGCCTGAAAACTAGTTGAAACTGTCAGAACAAGCTTCAGGATGATTTGGAATCCAGCCCTGGATGGGATGAGTAATTTTGTTGTCAGATCAAGATTCCGGTTTGGATCATAAAGCCATTCATCTTGATGCCTGTCAGCGTCCGTTATGTATAGTCAGTGTCACGCTGGGAATTCCTTGACTAATTTTCTTGCACTAATGTTACACAGTTTGATTTCAGCCACTCTGGTCGGTTGTTCATCGTGATAAAAGATGTAACCTGACCGGAAATCAGTTGATTCCCAGGCCGTGGCGGTGAGGGCCCCAAAGTCTGACCACTGACTACCAGGGTTTTAGCAAAAATATTTATTGTCACGAATTAATTGTTTTCTTTCAGAAAAAAAGGACAGTGCAAAATTTACAATTCGGACGTTCCTAAATCAATGGTTGTGGACTATGAGAAGGGACGCGAAAAAACATCAAAGCATATAGACATCAAAGACAGAGCATATATGGGTCTCCAAAGGTCAATAAGATCAAAGCAGATGGACATCAAAGGGATGAGGCTAATAAGCAATGTGGTGTGGAAATTGACTGCAGGGGTGTCCACACCTGTGCATAGCCGTGTGCCTAGTGCCGAGACACAGCAGGTTTTCTGTACAACCTTTACTCCAGCATCTGATCTCACTAACTTGAGTTTCTTCTAAAATCACTTGCTCGAGACTGGCAGGAAGAAAAACCTGACACAGGTTTGATACCCCTCCATAGCATTTGATTGCTCTTTGGACATCACGCCCAGCAAAATAATAAGGCTAGGTCTAAATTCTAGGTGCAGCCGGGGCGTTGAGGGGGTTCGGTTTGGTGACCTCAGGATTGGGTCACTGCTTTTTGCAGGGGACGTGATCCTGTTGGCTTCATCAGGCCGTGCCCTCCAGCTCTCACTGGATCGGTTCATCAGCCGCATGTGAAGCGGCCGGGATGAGAATCAGCACCTCTAATTCCGAGGCCATGGTTCTCAGCCGGAAAAGGGTGTAGTGCACCCTCCAGGTCAGGGAGGGGATCCTGCCCCAAGTGGAGAAGTTCAAGTACCTCGGGTGTTGTTCACGAGTGAGGGAAGGATGGAGCAGGAGATCGACTAGCAGATCGGTGCAGCGTCTGCAGTGATGCGGACCCTGCACAGATCCATCATGGTGAAGAGAGAGCTGAGCCGAAAGGCAAAGCTCTCGATTTACCGGTCGATCTTCGTTCCTACCCTCACCTATGGGTCACGGAGCTTTGGGTAGTGACCGAAATAACAAGATCGCGGGTACATGCGGCGGAAATGAGCTTCCTCCGTAGGGTGGCTGGGCTCTCCCTTAGAGATAGGGTGAGAAGCTCAGTCATCTGGGAGAAGCTCGGAGTAGCGCCGTTGCTCCTCCGCGTTGAGAGGAGCCAGATGAGGTGGCTCGAGCATCTATTCAAGATGCCTCCTGGACGCCTCCCGGTGAGGTGTTCAGGGCACATCCCACCGGTAGGAGACCACGGGGAAGCCCCAGGACACGCTGGAGAGACTATGTCTCTTGGCTGGCCTGGGAACGCCTCGTGATCCCCCCGCAAGAGCTCGAAGAAGTGGCCGGGGAGAGGGAAGTCTGGGCTGCCTATACCTGTAAAGTGAGACGACTGTCTGTTCTGATCTGGTGCAATATAATTTAAAATTAATTTAATTATTTTTTAATTTTTTTAATTATTATTATTTTATTTTTATTATTATTATTATTATTATTATTATTATTATTTTATTATTATTATTATTATTTGTTTTTTTATGAAGGAAGAGTTTTCCAGACGGACAGGAGACGCTGTCTGACCGAATGTGATTGGCAAGAGACCTTCTGTGTGATTTTTGGAAATTATACACAGTGTTGGGAAACTATAGGTAACTTAAATAATATTACTTTTTACCAGTAACGAGTAGTATCACGAATTACTTTTAAATTTTTACTTTGTCACATTTACTTTTTTTTCAAAAGTAAATGTGACAAAGTAAAAAATATTATATTATTATAATATTCAAAAATATTACTTTTTTCACTCCGACCGGATACGGAAACGATTCGTCCTCATCTGTTTTTAAGGTCGGTGGTGTAAACTCGATCCATTCCGTTTGGTGTTGTTTTGCTGCCCGCTCGCTCCACGGAAGCGGACTGTCTCTGTTAAAATCAAAACATCAGCGCTAGTGCGTCCATATGTCTCCGCTTCAGAGTGGAATCCGTTCTATAACAATAAGACGGACAGAAGCAATGTTTTTCTTGTTATTCTTATTACATTAATGTGCATATTGCATTGAAATGCACCAGCTCTCGTTGGCCTCATGGCCCAGCAGCCCTTTGAGCTTGTCTGCTTTAATAAACAACTGTATGCTGTCCTCGCCCTGAAGTGGTTTCACCGGCTAGGCAGCTAGATGACGACGCTCCAAATAACCAGACTTGATTTACTTTGGCTGTTTATTTGCAGAATGGCCTCAAACCATTGCCCTCTATGACCGTCGTAAAACTGAAACATACAAGAATATTCATGAGCTAGCTAACATAAATAACTAGGCTACATGCTAAATGAAATTACATGACACACATGGCTCAACTGAAAGGCACGATGCAAACATGAATTCCTCTCATAAACAATTGCAACGCAAATCTTATATTATTATCATAAACATACTCACGGACAAATCCTGTCCAGAGCAACAACATATCCGAAGGTTCTTATCCCGTCAACACGCACGCTTCGGCACTGGGCGCAACCATCTTGAATACTAAATCGCCGTCCTCCTGAACAGTACCGCAAGGTAACCACAAGAGGGCGCTCTAAGCCTGCGCAGTTGCTGAACTTGCAAAGGCAGAACACTCCCTGCCTGGTACAATACAATTGTGCCACTACAAATTTCCTTTCTAAACATTATGAACAATTAACAATCATAACGATTTACTAACCGTCAGGTAAAATCAAAACCATATCTGCAATAGGTCTCAAAAATACTTTCACATTTCCATCTTTCACAGTTTTCACTTCTGCTTTTCGAACCTTGTTGTCCTTGCTCTCAATAGTTTTCACAACTCTTCCCACAGGCCAGTCATTTCTGTGAGCGAGAGCATCCTTTAGTAGCACAATGTCCCCATTTTTTATGTTTGGTTTATCCTCAGTCCATTTCCTCCTTTGCTGCAGAGTAGAAAGGTAGTCGCTTCTCCATCGTTTCCAAAAGGAGTCTGCCAGACACTGTACTTGCTTCCATTGCTTTGAGTAGAGGTCCGGAGGTTCAAAGCTTCCTGTCGGTGCAGATAACGCATTGGTCTTTTGGGTACGGAGCATTGCAGGAGTGAGAAGGTTTGGATTTTCTGGGTTACAATCCAGTGTTCTTCTGAGGGACTGGAGGCGTTTGAGCGCTCGCTCTCTGTTGCTCGGAAGATGTGGTATGGGAGAGCGGAATGGCAACGGTGCTACCCAACTGTTACCTTCGTTTTGGTGTACTTCCTTTTCCATGATGTCAATAAAGTCTTTGTCCTCTACTGACAGCGCTGGTTTGTCATCATCTTTAGTTTTCTCAAAAACTGTTTGTCCAAGTCGATCAGTGTTTTTGTTTTCACTGTCCTGTGGAAGAGTAGGTGTGACAATTTGCTGGTTGCTGTAACCACTTGACTCCTTAATGTGAAACGTGTTCGGGCATGGACTGAGGTGAGAAGCACGTCCGTTCTCCAGAACATGTGTTTTTAGAACGTTCACATTAGGGGGCTTATGTGTCTTTCCAAGGCAGGCTTCCCCAACTATAACCCAGCCTAAGTCTAAACGTTGTGCGTAAGGCATATTGCGTGGCCCATTAACTCTCTCTCTGACTTTATGTACCTGTATAATGTCTCTTCCCAAAAGCAGAAGGATAGGTACGTGTTCTTGTACAAAAGGTATTTTGTCAGCTACCTTCTGTAAGTGTGAGAACTTCTTAGCAACTTGTGGAGACGGGATCTCTGTCCTATCGTCTGGAATCATGTCACATTCAATAAGGTTTGGGAGTGGGAGCTTTATTTTACCATCCACTGACTCAATCGTAAAGTTTGATGCTGTTCTGCCAACATTATCTGACAGTCCTGAACATGTCCTAAGCGTGTAAGCGTCTGAGCGTGCCTTAATATCAAAAAGCTCGAAAAACTGCGACCGAGCCAGTGACTTGTTACTTTGCTCATCAAGCACTGCGTACATCTTTCTTGCCTGTTCTCTTTTTCCATCTGGATAAACTAATACAGGGCTTATTTTAGAGCATGAATGTGGGTTATCTGCATTTCCACAGATTTCCGTGCATTTGGAAACAACTGAGACACATGCACTGTCATGTGTCTCCCCGCCATCAACTTCGTTAGCTTCAAAACTCTCCACTGGAGCAGGGGGTGGACCTGGATGCAGCGCTGCTAAATGTCTGTTGCTACCACATTCCGTACATTCTACTTGCATCCTGCAGTCTCTTGCTAAATGCTGAGTAGAGCCACAACACTTAAAACAGATTCCGCCATCTTTGAGGAATAACTTGCGTTCCTCTATGGGTTTCGCTCTGAAGCTTTTACATTTTTTAAGTGGGTGAGGCTTCTTATGTATTGGACAAAGCTTGTCAGGGCTCTCCATTGGCTTACTTGAACTGTTATAACCTAAACTAGTGTGTGTGGGGATGTCTGTTTTGTTTACACTAATGACTTGCCTGTGATTGCCTTGGAAGCTCTTCTCTTTGTTAAAGCTTGTGCTGGCAGGAGGCGTGATGATAAAGCTTGGGTCATTTCTTATTTTGGCTTGCTGTCTAACAAACCTTGAAAAGATGCTGAAAGGGGGAAAAGCCACTTTGTGTTCCTCCTTGTACCTTGCTCCTGTCGAAATCCATTTTTCCTGCAATCCGTACGGTAGTTTGTCCACAATAGGGTTTACTCCACGAGCAGTATCCAAATATGAGAGGCCTGGTAGGTATCCTCCTTCTTTTGCACAGTCAATTTCTTGCAGCACATCACCCAGCTCTCTTAACTTTGTGTTGTCTCTGTTGCCGAGTTTGGGAAACTGTTCTATCTTTTTCAACAGTGCATCTTCCACTACTTCAGGAGACCCGTAACATTCCTCGAGTCTTTCCCACACAAGGTTGAGAGCTGCAGTTGGATTGAAGACATGGACTGAGCGGATTCTTTTGGCTTGCTGGCTAGACTCGACTCCAAGCCATTTTATCATTAAATCTAGCTCTTCTTGGGCTGTAGCATTTAAGTCTTTAATTACATTTTGAAATGACGACTTCCATGCCCAGTAGTTATCGGGGTGATCGTCAAACTGCAAAAGTCCTGTACTTAATATTTCTCTGCGTGCCAGGTACCTTGTAACATCCTGCACGCCCTGCACCTCTGCTGGCGCTAGAGGAGTTTTGTACAGATGCAGTTTGGGAATGTCCAGTGTCTCTCTTTCTTGTATTTGGTGCTCCACTTTAACATTTGCGTTTTCCATATTGCATGCACTTTGATTATCTGACTGTGCGTTCATAGCCATTAAACATTGTTCACGTGCAGCTTTGTGACAGGCAAGTGGATCAACTCGTAATGCAAATCCTTCATAGCAAATGTCTGTGTGTTTTTGTACATACTCTTCGGTGCGTTGCATTGGATTGATGGGTGGTCCCACAGACGCATGGCTCAGTTCTGTTTTTGAGAGTCCCTCCTCCTCTTCGTAAACTGCAGCCTCTGCTTCTGCAACTGCAACAGCTTTTTGACAACTCAAAATGTGTACATTGGCTTCAATTTCAGCTTTCTGTTTCATCATGCATGCTTCTTTTTCCGAATATGCTAGCTGTGCACGTGCAACCTGTGCCTTTGCTCGCGCTTTTAATGCTGCAGAACTTGCTGATGACAGCTTGGATGTACGTGAGCTTGCAGAACTTGACGGTGAACGTTTGGATGTATGCGAGCATACAGACTTAGCTTGTGTGACTGTGTTGCTTGCGTTATCCTTGTCCTCCGTGTTCTCTGCATCCTCGTTGTTATCCGTTTGTTCTTTTTCCAGGCGATAATGTTTCCCTGACCGTAGGCTCATGGTTGAGATGAATCTCCTTGTAGCCGTGCTCGCCGCGCTGATGTCCTTTTACTATGCTGTCCTCGCCCTGAAGTGGTTTCACCGGCTAGGCAGCTAGATGACGACGCTCCAAATAACCAGACTTGATTTACTTTGGCTGTTTATTTGCAGAATGGCCTCAAACCATTGCCCTCTATGACCGTCGTAAAACTGAAACATACAAGAATATTCATGAGCTAGCTAACATAAATAACTAGGCTACATGCTAAATGAAATTACATGACACACATGGCTCAACTGAAAGGCACGATGCAAACATGAATTCCTCTCATAAACAATTGCAACGCAAATCTTATATTATTATCATAAACATACTCACGGACAAATCCTGTCCAGAGCAACAACATATCCGAAGGTTCTTATCCCGTCAACACGCACGCTTCGGCACTGGGCGCAACCATCTTGAATACTAAATCGCCGTCCTCCTGAACAGTACCGCAAGGTAACCACAAGAGGGCGCTCTAAGCCTGCGCAGTTGCTGAACTTGCAAAGGCAGAACAAACTGAAGTTGTTCAAAAAGTGTGTTTTGTTATCAGCTTGAGTCCAGATGTGGTTTCATTGAGTCAGCAATTTATGAATTCCTACAAAGTAAAAGTATTCATGTTCATTTAATTCAAATGAGGGTCCAGATTGACTCAGACGGACTCATCATGTTGTGTGTTCAGGAACCTGTTTGTAACTTCTCATTGTTGGTTTAACTCCAATGTAGAAAAGAGAAGAAACAACCGCGAATGTTGAACATGCAAAGTAAGACTTTAGGGGAGAAAGAATGCCATTATTGAGGGTGAGAAGAAAAAAGTAACTTAAAGTAATAAGTAACTAGTTAGTTTTGGCAGGGAGTAATAAGTAAAGTAATGCAATTACTTTTTCCAGCAAGTAACTAGTAATAAGTAATATATTACCGATCTTAAGTAACTTGCACAACACTGCTGGTGAGGGAGTCTAAGGTGCTTTCACACTGCCATTCTTTGCTCCCTTTTAAACTGACCAGAGTTCCTTTCTTCGGATAATCCGCTCCGTTCGGGCCAGTGGGAACGCGCATCCGGACTCTGGAGAGGATCAAAAAAGTCCACCTGAAAAGGAGGGTCCCGGTTCCTTTCGGCGGAGCAAAGGCAGGATCAGCTGTACTTAGTGATGCTACATGGTACATCGCCGGTAGAGGAAGTACAGCGCGCACCCCAAGTTGCTCTGCAGGGGAAGCTCAGTTACCAGACAAACTAAGAGTGGTGAAATATGTACCGCTGTGTGTAGATTTCATTAACTAAATATGCGTTATAATTCTTTAATATTTTTTTCAGAACCAGCTACGTATCAACGGTAACTGATACGACTTCTCCCTGCAGCTCCACGGTGCTTTAACACAGTCCAGCGCAGAGCGGAGAATCAGCTGTTCAGCAGCGCGATAGTTTCTCATTCCGTTGTTCTGAACTGATCCGGAGACTTTACGGATCCCCAGCGACTTTGTGTTTGTTAAAAACGACGAGCGTTGTGTAACATTTATGATTTAGGCCAGAGCAAAGTAAGCTTCCCTCCAGCCGCAACTGCGCACTCAAAAAAAAAAACACGGGAGAGGGCGGGACTTCCCCGTCTACTTTGTCCATTCGACGAGCGCGTTTTTCAGCCACGCGACGCTGCTCCGAAAGTTTGTTTCGCGAAGAAATCACAGTGTGAACGCAGCCCTTTCAACTAATTATAAATGCAGGAATTTGCTCCCAAAGGAACCGAGTCCTCTTGGGTGCAGTGCACCCTTAGGTTCTGTCCAAGGTTTCTGCCTGAAATGTGGAAGTTGGTCCTTGACTCCGTCGCCAAAGTGCTTACTCTTGTATGTCAAGTTGGTTTTTGTCTTTCCCTTCTGGTCTTTCACTCCTGTTACCTGTAAAGTGAGACGACTGTCTGCTGTCTGTTCTGATCTGATGCAATATAACTTAAAATTCTTAAAATTAATTAATTATTATTATTATTTTATTTTTATTATTATTTTATTTTTATTTTATTTATTATCATTGAAAATGTTTGGTCATTGTGAAACAATCTACCATATTAACTTAGTAGTGTGCAGATGGCAGGAGGTTATCTGGCTGTAGCACCGGCATTTTTACGCTGTCTTCACGCTGCACTTCACGCTGTCATGGCAACCACAAAAATCACGTCACACTCAAACATCTGTCCTATCTCTGGGGACTGAGTCCCCTAAGGGTCTGAGTCTAGAACCGCCACTGGGGCACACTTCTTACATTATGAGTGGTTGAAACTGTCAGAACAAGCGTCTTCCGGCAGATGCTGACAAAAGATTCAAGATTCAAGATTCAAGTTACTTTATTATCATTATGCCCACAGCTTAAGGCACACACCGGAACCTAATCAAAAACAAAAACTAAATTGGACATGTTACTGCAGTTTTAAGACTGAAATCAGTAAAATGACCTGAAAACAGGTTGAAACTGTCAGAACAAGCTTCTTCTGGCAGAGACTGACAAAAGGACATGTTACTGCAGTGTTCAGATTGAAATCAGTAAAATGACCTGAAAACAGGTTGAAACTGTCAGAACAAGCTTCTTCTGGCAGAGACTGACAAAAGGACATGTTACTGCAGTGTTCAGATTGAAATCATCAAAATGACCTCAAAACAGGTTGAAACTGTCAAAACAAGCTTCTTCTGGCAGAGCCTGACATAAAGACATGTTACTGCAGTGTTCAGACTGAAATCTTCAAAATGACCTCAAAACAGGTTGAAACTGTCAGAACAAGCTTCTTCTGGCAGAGCCTGACATAAGGACATGTTACTGCAGTGTTCAGACGGGAATCATAAAAATGACCTCAAAACAGGTTGAAACTGTCGGAACAAGCTTCTTCTGGCAGAGACTGACAAAAGGACATGTTACTGCAGTTTTCAGACAAATCATCAAAATGACCTCAAAACAAGTTGAAACTGTCAGAACAAGCTTCTTCTGGCAGAGACTGACAAAAGGACATGTTACTGCAGTGTTCAGACTGAAATCATCAAAATGACCTCAAAACAAGTTGAAACTGTCAGAACAAGCTTCTTCTGGCAGAGACTGGCATAAGGACATGTTACTGCAGTTTTCCAGCTGAAACCAGTAAAATGACCTGAAAACATGTTGAAACTGTCAGAACAAGCTTCTACTGGCAGAGACTGACAAAAGGACATGTTACTGCAGTGTTCAGACTGAAATCATCAAAATGACCTCAAAACGGGTTGAAACTGTCAGAACAAGCTTCTTCTGGCAGCGCCTGACAAAAGGACATGTTACTGCAGTTATCAGACGGGAATCATCAAAATGACCTCAAAAAAAGTTGAAACTGTCAGAACAAGCTTCTTCTGGCAGAGACTGGCATAAGGACATGTTACTGCAGTTTTCCAGCTGAAACCAGTAAAATGACCTGAAAACATATTGAAACTGTCAGAACAAGCTTCTTCTGGCAGAGACTGACAAAAGGACATGTTACTGCAGTGTTCAGATTGAAATCAGTAAAATGACCTGAAAACAGGTTGAAACTGTCAGAACAAGCTTCTTCTGGCAGAGACTGACAAAAGGACATGTTACTGCAGTGTTCAGATTGAAATCATCAAAATGACCTCAAAACAGGTTGAAACTGTCAAAACAAGCTTCTTCTGGCAGAGCCTGACATAAAGACATGTTACTGCAGTGTTCAGACTGAAATCTTCAAAATGACCTCAAAACAGGTTGAAACTGTCAGAACAAGCTTCTTCTGGCAGAGCCTGACATAAGGACATGTTACTGCAGTGTTCAGACGGGAATCATAAAAATGACCTCAAAACAGGTTGAAACTGTCGGAACAAGCTTCTTCTGGCAGAGACTGACAAAAGGACATGTTACTGCAGTTTTCAGACAAATCATCAAAATGACCTCAAAACAAGTTGAAACTGTCAGAACAAGCTTCTTCTGGCAGAGACTGACAAAAGGACATGTTACTGCAGTGTTCAGACTGAAATCATCAAAATGACCTCAAAACAAGTTGAAACTGTCAGAACAAGCTTCTTCTGGCAGAGACTGGCATAAGGACATGTTACTGCAGTTTTCCAGCTGAAACCAGTAAAATGACCTGAAAACATGTTGAAACTGTCAGAACAAGCTTCTACTGGCAGAGACTGACAAAAGGACATGTTACTGCAGTGTTCAGACTGAAATCATCAAAATGACCTCAAAACGGGTTGAAACTGTCAGAACAAGCTTCTTCTGGCAGCGCCTGACAAAAGGACATGTTACTGCAGTTATCAGACGGGAATCATCAAAATGACCTCAAAAAAAGTTGAAACTGTCAGAACAAGCTTCTTCTGGCAGAGACTGGCATAAGGACATGTTACTGCAGTTTTCCAGCTGAAACCAGTAAAATGACCTGAAAACATATTGAAACTGTCAGAACAAGCTTCTTCTGGCAGAGACTGACAAAAGGACATGTTACTGCAGTGTTCAGACTGAAATCATCAAAATGACCTCAAAACGGGTTGAAACTGTCAGAACAAGCTTCTTCTGGCAGCGCCTGACAAAATGACATGTTACTGCAGTTTTCAGACGGGAATTATCAAAATGACCTCAAAAAAAGTTGAAACTGTCAGAACAAGCTTCTTCTGGCAGAGACCGGCATAAGGACATGTTACTGCAGTTTTCCGGCTGAAACCAGTAAAATAACCTGAAAACTAGTTGAAACTGTCAGAGCAAGCTTCAGGATGATTTGGAATCCAGCCCTGGATGGGATGAGTAATTTTGTTGTCAGATCAAATCCCGGTTTGGATCATAAAGCCATTCATCTTGATGCCTGTCAGCGTCCGTTATGTATATTCAGTGTCACGCTGGTTTTCAGAACCAGCTACGTATCAACGGTAACTGATACGACTTCTCCCTGCAGCTCCACGGTGCTTTAACACAGTCCAGCGCAGAGCGGAGAATCAGCTGTTCAGCAGCGCGATAGTTTCTCATTCCGTTGTTCTGAACTGATCCGGGGACTTTACGGATCCCCAGCGACTTTGTGTTTGTTAAAAACGACGAGCGTTGTGTAACATTTATGATTTAGGCCAGAGCAAAGTAAGCTTCCCTCCAGCCGCAACTGCGCACTCAAAAAAAAAAACACGGGAGAGGGCGGGACTTCCCCGTCTACTTTGTCCATTTGACGAGCGCCTTTTTCAGCCACGCGACGCTGCTCCGAAAGTTTGTTTCGCGAAGAAATCACAGTGTGAACGCAGCCCTTTCAACTAATTATAAATGCAGGAATTTGCTCCCAAAGGAACCGAGTCCTCTTGGGTGCAGTGCACCCTTAGGTTCTGTCCAAGGTTTCTGCCTGAAATGTGGAAGTTGGTCCTTGACTCCGTCGCCAAAGTGCTTACTCTTGTATGTCAAGTTGGTTTTTGTCTTTCCCTTCTGGTCTTTCACTCCTGTTACCTGTAAAGTGAGACGACTGTCTGCTGTCTGTTCTGATCTGATGCAATATAACTTAAAATTCTTAAAATTAATTAATTATTATTATTATTTTATTTTTATTATTATTTTATTTTTATTTTATTTATTATCATTGAAAATGTTTGGTCATTGTGAAACAATCTACCATATTAACTTAGTAGTGTGCAGATGGCAGGAGGTTATCTGGCTGTAGCACCGGCATTTTTACGCTGTCTTCACGCTGCACTTCACGCTGTCATGGCAACCACAAAAATCACGTCACACTCAAACATCTGTCCTATCTCTGGGGACTGAGTCCCCTAAGGGTCTGAGTCTAGAACCGCCACTGGGGCACACTTCTTACATTATGAGTGGTTGAAACTGTCAGAACAAGCGTCTTCCGGCAGATGCTGACAAAAGATTCAAGATTCAAGATTCAAGTTACTTTATTATCATTATGCCCACAGCTTAAGGCACACACCGGAACCTAATCAAAAACAAAAACTAAATTGGACATGTTACTGCAGTTTTAAGACTGAAATCAGTAAAATGACCTGAAAACAGGTTGAAACTGTCAGAACAAGCTTCTTCTGGCAGAGACTGACAAAAGGACATGTTACTGCAGTGGTCAGACTGAAATCATCAAAATGACCTCAAAACAGGTTGAAACTGTCAGAACAAGCTTCTTCTGGCAGAGCCTGACATAAAGACATGTTACTGCAGTGTTCAGACTGAAATCATCAAAATGACCTCAAAACAGGTTGAAACTGTCAGAACAAGCTTCTTCTGGCAGAGACTGGCATAAGGACATGTTACTGCAGTTTTCCAGCTGAAACCAGTAAAATGACCTGAAAACATGTTGAAACTGTCAGAACAAGTTTCTTCTGGCAGAGACTGACAAAAGGACATGTTACTGCAGTTTTCAGACAGGAATCATCAAAATGACCTCAAAAAAAGTTGAAACTGTCAGAACAAGCTTCTTCTGGCAGAGACCGGCATAAGGACATGTTACTGCAGTTTTCCGGCTGAAACCAGTAAAATAACCTGAAAACTAGTTGAAACTGTCAGAACAAGCTTCAGGATGATTTGGAATCCAGCCCTGGATGGGATGAGTAATTTTGTTGTCAGATCAAGATTCCGGTTTGGATCATAAAGCCATTCATCTTGATGCCTGTCAGCGTCCGTTATGTATAGTCAGTGTCACGCTGGGAATTCCTTGACTAATTTTCTTGCACTAATGTTACACAGTTTGATTTCAGCCACTCTGGTCGGTTGTTCATCGTGATAAAAGATGTAACCTGACCGGAAATCAGTTGATTCCCAGGCCGTGGCGGTGAGGGCCCCAAAGTCTGACCACTGACTACCAGGGTTTTAGTAAAAATATTTATTGTCACGAATTAATTGTTTTCTTTCAGAAAAAAAGGACAGTGCAAAATTTACAATTCGGACGTTCCTAAATCAATGGTTGTGGACTATGAGAAGGGACGCGAAAAAACATCAAAGCATATAGACATCAAAGACAGAGCATATATGGGTCTCCAAAGGTCAATAAGATCAAAGCAGATGGACATCAAAGGGATGAGGCTAATAAGCAATGTGGTGTGGAAATTGACTGCAGGGGTGTCCACACCTGTGCATAGCCGTGTGCCTAGTGCCGAGACACAGCAGGTTTTCTGTACAACCTTTACTCCAGCATCTGATCTCACTAACTTGAGTTTCTTCTAAAATCACTTGCTCGAGACTGGCAGGAAGAAAAACCTGACACAGGTTTGATACCCCTCCATAGCATTTGATTGCTCTTTGGACATCACGCCCAGCAAAATAATAAGGCTAGGTCTAAATTCTAGGTGCAGCCGGGGCGTTGAGGGGGTTCGGTTTGGTGACCTCAGGATTGGGTCACTGCTTTTTGCAGGGGACGTGATCCTGTTGGCTTCATCAGGCCGTGCCCTCCAGCTCTCACTGGATCGGTTCATCAGCCGCATGTGAAGCGGCCGGGATGAGAATCAGCACCTCTAATTCCGAGGCCATGGTTCTCAGCCGGAAAAGGGTGTAGTGCACCCTCCAGGTCAGGGAGGGGATCCTGCCCCAAGTGGAGAAGTTCAAGTACCTCGGGTGTTGTTCACGAGTGAGGGAAGGATGGAGCAGGAGATCGACTAGCAGATCGGTGCAGCGTCTGCAGTGATGCGGACCCTGCACAGATCCATCATGGTGAAGAGAGAGCTGAGCCGAAAGGCAAAGCTCTCGATTTACCGGTCGATCTTCGTTCCTACCCTCACCTATGGGTCACGGAGCTTTGGGTAGTGACCGAAATAACAAGATCGCGGGTACATGCGGCGGAAATGAGCTTCCTCCGTAGGGTGGCTGGGCTCTCCCTTAGAGATAGGGTGAGAAGCTCAGTCATCTGGGAGAAGCTCGGAGTAGCGCCGTTGCTCCTCCGCGTTGAGAGGAGCCAGATGAGGTGGCTCGAGCATCTATTCAAGATGCCTCCTGGACGCCTCCCGGTGAGGTGTTCAGGGCACATCCCACCGGTAGGAGACCACGGGGAAGCCCCAGGACACGCTGGAGAGACTATGTCTCTTGGCTGGCCTGGGAACGCCTCGTGATCCCCCCGCAAGAGCTCGAAGAAGTGGCCGGGGAGAGGGAAGTCTGGGCTGCCTATACCTGTAAAGTGAGACGACTGTCTGTTCTGATCTGGTGCAATATAATTTAAAATTAATTTAATTTTTTTTTAATTTTTTTAATTATTATTATTTTATTTTTATTATTATTATTATTATTATTATTATTATTATTTTATTATTATTATTATTATTTGTTTTTTTATGAAGGAAGAGTTTTCCAGACGGACAGGAGACGCTGTCTGACCGAATGTGATTGGCAAGAGACCTTCTGTGTGATTTTTGGAAATTATACACAGTGTTGGGAAACTATAGGTAACTTAAATAATATTACTTTTTACCAGTAACGAGTAGTATCACGAATTACTTTTAAATTTTTACTTTGTCACATTTACTTTTTTTTCAAAAGTAAATGTGACAAAGTAAAAAATATTATATTATTATAATATTCAAAAATATTACTTTTTTCACTCCGACCGGATACGGAAACGATTCGTCCTCATCTGTTTTTAAGGTCGGTGGTGTAAACTCGATCCATTCCGTTTGGTGTTGTTTTGCTGCCCGCTCGCTCCACGGAAGCGGACTGTCTCTGTTAAAATCAAAACATCAGCGCTAGTGCGTCCATATGTCTCCGCTTCAGAGTGGAATCCGTTCTATAACAATAAGACGGACAGAAGCAATGTTTTTCTTGTTATTCTTATTACATTAATGTGCATATTGCATTGAAATGCACCAGCTCTCGTTGGCCTCATGGCCCAGCAGCCCTTTGAGCTTGTCTGCTTTAATAAACAACTGAAGTTGTTCAAAAAGTGTGTTTTGTTATCAGCTTGAGTCCAGATGTGGTTTCATTGAGTCAGCAATTTATGAATTCCTACAAAGTAAAAGTATTCATGTTCATTTAATTCAAATGAGGGTCCAGATTGACTCAGACGGACTCATCATGTTGTGTGTTCAGGAACCTGTTTGTAACTTCTCATTGTTGGTTTAACTCCAATGTAGAAAAGAGAAGAAACAACCGCGAATGTTGAACATGCAAAGTAAGACTTTAGGGGAGAAAGAATGCCATTATTGAGGGTGAGAAGAAAAAAGTAACTTAAAGTAATAAGTAACTAGTTAGTTTTGGCAGGGAGTAATAAGTAAAGTAATGCAATTACTTTTTCCAGCAAGTAACTAGTAATAAGTAATATATTACCGATCTTAAGTAACTTGCACAACACTGCTGGTGAGGGAGTCTAAGGTGCTTTCACACTGCCATTCTTTGCTCCCTTTTAAACTGACCAGAGTTCCTTTCTTCGGATAATCCGCTCCGTTCGGGCCAGTGGGAACGCGCATCCGGACTCTGGAGAGGATCAAAAAAGTCCACCTGAAAAGGAGGGTCCCGGTTCCTTTCGGCGGAGCAAAGGCAGGATCAGCTGTACTTAGTGATGCTACATGGTACATCGCCGGTAGAGGAAGTACAGCGCGCACCCCAAGTTGCTCTCCAGGGGAAGCTCAGTTACCAGACAAACTAAGAGTGGTGAAATATGTACCGCTGTGTGTAGATTTCATTAACTAAATATGCGTTATAATTCTTTAATATTTTTTTCAGAACCAGCTACGTATCAACGGTAACTGATACGACTTCTCCCTGCAGCTCCACGGTGCTTTAACACAGTCCAGCGCAGAGCGGAGAATCAGCTGTTCAGCAGCGCGATAGTTTCTCATTCCGTTGTTCTGAACTGATCCGGAGACTTTACGGATCCCCAGCGACTTTGTGTTTGTTAAAAACGACGAGCGTTGTGTAACATTTATGATTTAGGCCAGAGCAAAGTAAGCTTCCCTCCAGCCGCAACTGCGCACTCAAAAAAAAAAACACGGGAGAGGGCGGGACTTCCCCGTCTACTTTGTCCATTCGACGAGCGCGTTTTTCAGCCACGCGACGCTGCTCCGAAAGTTTGTTTCGCGAAGAAATCACAGTGTGAACGCAGCCCTTTCAACTAATTATAAATGCAGGAATTTGCTCCCAAAGGAACCGAGTCCTCTTGGGTGCAGTGCACCCTTAGGTTCTGTCCAAGGTTTCTGCCTGAAATGTGGAAGTTGGTCCTTGACTCCGTCGCCAAAGTGCTTACTCTTGTATGTCAAGTTGGTTTTTGTCTTTCCCTTCTGGTCTTTCACTCCTGTTACCTGTAAAGTGAGACGACTGTCTGCTGTCTGTTCTGATCTGATGCAATATAACTTAAAATTCTTAAAATTAATTAATTATTATTATTATTTTATTTTTATTATTATTTTATTTTTATTTTATTTATTATCATTGAAAATGTTTGGTCATTGTGAAACAATCTACCATATTAACTTAGTAGTGTGCAGATGGCAGGAGGTTATCTGGCTGTAGCACCGGCATTTTTACGCTGTCTTCACGCTGCACTTCACGCTGTCATGGCAACCACAAAAATCACGTCACACTCAAACATCTGTCCTATCTCTGGGGACTGAGTCCCCTAAGGGTCTGAGTCTAGAACCGCCACTGGGGCACACTTCTTACATTATGAGTGGTTGAAACTGTCAGAACAAGCGTCTTCCGGCAGATGCTGACAAAAGATTCAAGATTCAAGATTCAAGTTACTTTATTATCATTATGCCCACAGCTTAAGGCACACACCGGAACCTAATCAAAAACAAAAACTAAATTGGACATGTTACTGCAGTTTTAAGACTGAAATCAGTAAAATGACCTGAAAACAGGTTGAAACTGTCAGAACAAGCTTCTTCTGGCAGAGACTGACAAAAGGACATGTTACTGCAGTGTTCAGACTGAAATCATCAAAATGACCTCAAAACAGGTTGAAACTGTCAGAACAAGCTTCTTCTGGCAGAGCCTGACATAAAGACATGTTACTGCAGTGTTCAGACTGAAATCATCAAAATGACCTCAAAACAGGTTGAAACTGTCAGAACAAGCTTCTTCTGGCAGAGACTGGCATAAGGACATGTTACTGCAGTTTTCCAGCTGAAACCAGTAAAATGACCTGAAAACATGTTGAAACTGTCAGAACAAGCTTCTTCTGGCAGAGACTGACAAAAGGACATGTTACTGCAGTTTTCAGACAAATCATCAAAATGACCTCAAAACGGGTTGACACTGTCAGAACAAGCTTCTTCTGGCAGAGACTGACAAAAGGACATGTTACTGCAGTTTTCAGACAGGAATCATCAAAATGACCTCAAAAAAAGTTGAAACTGTCAGAACAAGCTTCTTCTGGCAGAGACCGGCATAAGGACATGTTACTGCAGTTTTCCGGCTGAAACCAGTAAAATAACCTGAAAACTAGTTGAAACTGTCAGAACAAGCTTCAGGATGATTTGGAATCCAGCCCTGGATGGGATGAGTAATTTTGTTGTCAGATCAAGATTCCGGTTTGGATCATAAAGCCATTCATCTTGATGCCTGTCAGCGTCCGTTATGTATAGTCAGTGTCACGCTGGGAATTCCTTGACTAATTTTCTTGCACTAATGTTACACAGTTTGATTTCAGCCACTCTGGTCGGTTGTTCATCGTGATAAAAGATGTAACCTGACCGGAAATCAGTTGATTCCCAGGCCGTGGCGGTGAGGGCCCCAAAGTCTGACCACTGACTACCAGGGTTTTAGCAAAAATATTTATTGTCACGAATTAATTGTTTTCTTTCAGAAAAAAAGGACAGTGCAAAATTTACAATTCGGACGTTCCTAAATCAATGGTTGTGGACTATGAGAAGGGACGCGAAAAAACATCAAAGCATATAGACATCAAAGACAGAGCATATATGGGTCTCCAAAGGTCAATAAGATCAAAGCAGATGGACATCAAAGGGATGAGGCTAATAAGCAATGTGGTGTGGAAATTGACTGCAGGGGTGTCCACACCTGTGCATAGCCGTGTGCCTAGTGCCGAGACACAGCAGGTTTTCTGTACAACCTTTACTCCAGCATCTGATCTCACTAACTTGAGTTTCTTCTAAAATCACTTGCTCGAGACTGGCAGGAAGAAAAACCTGACACAGGTTTGATACCCCTCCATAGCATTTGATTGCTCTTTGGACATCACGCCCAGCAAAATAATAAGGCTAGGTCTAAATTCTAGGTGCAGCCGGGGCGTTGAGGGGGTTCGGTTTGGTGACCTCAGGATTGGGTCACTGCTTTTTGCAGGGGACGTGATCCTGTTGGCTTCATCAGGCCGTGCCCTCCAGCTCTCACTGGATCGGTTCATCAGCCGCATGTGAAGCGGCCGGGATGAGAATCAGCACCTCTAATTCCGAGGCCATGGTTCTCAGCCGGAAAAGGGTGTAGTGCACCCTCCAGGTCAGGGAGGGGATCCTGCCCCAAGTGGAGAAGTTCAAGTACCTCGGGTGTTGTTCACGAGTGAGGGAAGGATGGAGCAGGAGATCGACTAGCAGATCGGTGCAGCGTCTGCAGTGATGCGGACCCTGCACAGATCCATCATGGTGAAGAGAGAGCTGAGCCGAAAGGCAAAGCTCTCGATTTACCGGTCGATCTTCGTTCCTACCCTCACCTATGGGTCACGGAGCTTTGGGTAGTGACCGAAATAACAAGATCGCGGGTACATGCGGCGGAAATGAGCTTCCTCCGTAGGGTGGCTGGGCTCTCCCTTAGAGATAGGGTGAGAAGCTCAGTCATCTGGGAGAAGCTCGGAGTAGCGCCGTTGCTCCTCCGCGTTGAGAGGAGCCAGATGAGGTGGCTCGAGCATCTATTCAAGATGCCTCCTGGACGCCTCCCGGTGAGGTGTTCAGGGCACATCCCACCGGTAGGAGACCACGGGGAAGCCCCAGGACACGCTGGAGAGACTATGTCTCTTGGCTGGCCTGGGAACGCCTCGTGATCCCCCCGCAAGAGCTCGAAGAAGTGGCCGGGGAGAGGGAAGTCTGGGCTGCCTATACCTGTAAAGTGAGACGACTGTCTGTTCTGATCTGGTGCAATATAATTTAAAATTAATTTAATTATTTTTTAATTTTTTTAATTATTATTATTTTTTTATTTTTATTATTATTATTATTATTATTATTATTATTATTTTATTATTATTATTATTATTATTTTTTTTATGAAGGAAGAGTTTTCCAGACGGACAGGAGACGCTGTCTGACCGAATGTGATTGGCAAGAGACCTTCTGTGTGATTTTTGGAAATTATACACAGTGTTGGGAAACTATAGGTAACTTAAATAATATTACTTTTTACCAGTAACGAGTAGTATCACGAATTACTTTTAAATTTTTACTTTGTCACATTTACTTTTTTTTCAAAAGTAAATGTGACAAAGTAAAAAATATTATATTATTATAATATTCAAAAATATTACTTTTTTCACTCCGACCGGATACGGAAACGATTCGTCCTCGTCTGTTTTTAAGGTCGGTGGTGTAAACTCGATCCATTCCGTTTGGTGTTGTTTTGCTGCCCGCTCGCTCCACGGAAGCGGACTGTCTCTGTTAAAATCAAAACATCAGCGCTAGTGCGTCCATATGTCTCCGCTTCAGAGTGGAATCCGTTCTATAACAATAAGACGGACAGAAGCAATGTTTTTCTTGTTATTCTTATTACATTAATGTGCATATTGCATTGAAATGCACCAGCTCTAGTTGGCCTCATGGCCCAGCAGCCCTTTGAGCTTGTCTGCTTTAATAAACAACTGAAGTTGTTCAAAAAGTGTGTTTTGTTATCAGCTTGAGTCCAGATGTGGTTTCATTGAGTCAGCAATTTATGAATTCCTACAAAGTAAAAGTATTCATGTTCATTTAATTCAAATGAGGGTCCAGATTGACTCAGACGGACTCATCATGTTGTGTGTTCAGGAACCTGTTTGTAACTTCTCATTGTTGGTTTAACTCCAATGTAGAAAAGAGAAGAAACAACCGCGAATGTTGAACATGCAAAGTAAGACTTTAGGGGAGAAAGAATGCCATTATTGAGGGTGAGAAGAAAAAAGTAACTTAAAGTAATAAGTAACTAGTTAGTTTTGGCAGGGAGTAATAAGTAAAGTAATGCAATTACTTTTTCCAGCATGTAACTAGTAATAAGTAATATATTACCGATCTTAAGTAACTTGCACAACACTGCTGGTGAGGGAGTCTAAGGTGCTTTCACACTGCCATTCTTTGCTCCCTTTTAAACTGACCAGAGTTCCTTTCTTCGGATAATCCGCTCCGTTCGGGCCAGTGGGAACGCGCATCCGGACTCTGGAGAGGATCAAAAAAGTCCACCTGAAAAGGAGGGTCCCGGTTCCTTTCGGCGGAGCAAAGGCAGGATCAGCTGTACTTAGTGATGCTACATGGTACATCGCCGGTAGAGGAAGTACAGCGCGCACCCCAAGTTGCTCTGCAGGGGAAGCTCAGTTACCAGACAAACTAAGAGTGGTGAAATATGTACCGCTGTGTGTAGATTTCATTAACTAAATATGCATTATAATTCTTTAATATTTTTTTCAGAACCAGCTACGTATCAACGGTAACTGATACGACTTCTCCCTGCAGCTCCACGGTGCTTTAACACAGTCCAGCGCAGAGCGGAGAATCAGCTGTTCAGCAGCGCGATAGTTTCTCATTCCGTTGTTCTGAACTGATCCGGAGACTTTACGGATCCCCAGCGACTTTGTGTTTGTTAAAAACGACGAGCGTTGTGTAACATTTATGATTTAGGCCAGAGCAAAGTAAGCTTCCCTCCAACCGCAACTGCGCACTCAAAAAAAAAAACACGGGAGAGGGCGGGACTTCCCCGTCTACTTTGTCCATTCGACGAGCGCCTTTTTCAGCCACGCGACGCTGCTCCGAAAGTTCGTTTCGCGAAGAAATCACAGTGTGAACGCAGCCCTTTCAACTAATTATAAATGCAGGAATTTGCTCCCAAAGGAACCGAGTCCTCTTGGGTGCAGTGCACCCTTAGGTTCTGTCCAAGGTTTCTGCCTGAAATGTGGAAGTTGGTCCTTGCCTCCGTCACCAAAGTGCTTACTCTTGTATGTCAAGTTGGTTTTTGTCTTTCCCTTCTGGTCTTTCACTCCTGTTACCTGTAAAGTGAGACGACTGTCTGCTGTCTGTTGTGATCTGATGCAATATAACTTAAAATTCTTAAAATTAATTAATTATTATTATTATTTTATTTTTATTATTATTTTATTTTTATTTTATTTATTATCATTGAAAATGTTTGGTCATTGTGAAACAATCTACCATATTAACTTAGTAGTGTGCAGATGGCAGGAGGTTATCTGGCTGTAGCACCGGCATTTTTACGCTGTCTTCACGCTGCACTTCACGCTGTCATGGCAACCACAAAAATCACGTCACACTCAAACATCTTTCCTATCTCTGGGGACTGAGTCCCCTAAGGGTCTGAGTCTAGAACCGCCACTGGGGCACACTTCTTACATTATGAGTGGTTGAAACTGTCAGAACAAGCGTCTTCCGGCAGATGCTGACAAAAGATTCAAGATTCAAGATTCAAGTTACTTTATTATCATTATGCCCACAGCTTAAGGCACACACCGGAACCTAATCAAAAACAAAAACTAAATTGGACATGTTACTGCAGTTTTAAGACTGAAATCAGTAAAATGACCTGAAAACAGGTTGAAACTGTCAGAACAAGCTTCTTCTGGCAGAGACTGACAAAAGGACATGTTACTGCAGTGGTCAGACTGAAATCATCAAAATGACCTCAAAACAGGTTGAAACTGTCAGAACAAGCTTCTTCTGGCAGAGCCTGACATAAAGACATGTTACTGCAGTGTTCAGACTGAAATCATCAAAATGACCTCAAAACAGGTTGAAACTGTCAGAACAAGCTTCTTCTGGCAGAGACTGGCATAAGGACATGTTACTGCAGTTTTCCAGCTGAAACCAGTAAAATGACCTGAAAACATGTTGAAACTGTCAGAACAAGTTTCTTCTGGCAGAGACTGACAAAAGGACATGTTACTGCAGTTTTCAGACAGGAATCATCAAAATGACCTCAAAAAAAGTTGAAACTGTCAGAACAAGCTTCTTCTGGCAGAGACCGGCATAAGGACATGTTACTGCAGTTTTCCGGCTGAAACCAGTAAAATAGCCTGAAAACTAGTTGAAACTGTCAGAACAAGCTTCAGGATGATTTGGAATCCAGCCCTGGATGGGATGAGTAATTTTGTTGTCAGATCAAGATTCCGGTTTGGATCATAAAGCCATTCATCTTGATGCCTGTCAGCGTCCGTTATGTATAGTCAGTGTCACGCTGGGAATTCCTTGACTAATTTTCTTGCACTAATGTTACACAGTTTGATTTCAGCCACTCTGGTCGGTTGTTCATCGTGATAAAAGATGTAACCTGACCGGAAATCAGTTGATTCCCAGGCCGTGGCGGTGAGGGCCCCAAAGTCTGACCACTGACTACCAGGGTTTTAGCAAAAATATTTATTGTCACGAATTAATTGTTTTCTTTCAGAAAAAAAGGACAGTGCAAAATTTACAATTCGGACGTTCCTAAATCAATGGTTGTGGACTATGAGAAGGGACGCGAAAAAACATCAAAGCATATAGACATCAAAGACAGAGCATATATGGGTCTCCAAAGGTCAATAAGATCAAAGCAGATGGACATCAAAGGGATGAGGCTAATAAGCAATGTGGTGTGGAAATTGACTGCAGGGGTGTCCACACCTGTGCATAGCCGTGTGCCTAGTGCCGAGACACAGCAGGTTTTCTGTACAACCTTTACTCCAGCATCTGATCTCACTAACTTGAGTTTCTTCTAAAATCACTTGCTCGAGACTGGCAGGAAGAAAAACCTGACACAGGTTTGATACCCCTCCATAGCATTTGATTGCTCTTTGGACATCACGCCCAGCAAAATAATAAGGCTAGGTCTAAATTCTAGGTGCAGCCGGGGCGTTGAGGGGGTTCGGTTTGGTGACCTCAGGATTGGGTCACTGCTTTTTGCAGGGGACGTGATCCTGTTGGCTTCATCAGGCCGTGCCCTCCAGCTCTCACTGGATCGGTTCATCAGCCGCATGTGAAGCGGCCGGGATGAGAATCAGCACCTCTAATTCCGAGGCCATGGTTCTCAGCCGGAAAAGGGTGTAGTGCACCCTCCAGGTCAGGGAGGGGATCCTGCCCCAAGTGGAGAAGTTCAAGTACCTCGGGTGTTGTTCACGAGTGAGGGAAGGATGGAGCAGGAGATCGACTAGCAGATCGGTGCAGCGTCTGCAGTGATGCGGACCCTGCACAGATCCATCATGGTGAAGAGAGAGCTGAGCCGAAAGGCAAAGCTCTCGATTTACCGGTCGATCTTCGTTCCTACCCTCACCTATGGGTCACGGAGCTTTGGGTAGTGACCGAAATAACAAGATCGCGGGTACATGCGGCGGAAATGAGCTTCCTCCGTAGGGTGGCTGGGCTCTCCCTTAGAGATAGGGTGAGAAGCTCAGTCATCTGGGAGAAGCTCGGAGTAGCGCCGTTGCTCCTCCGCGTTGAGAGGAGCCAGATGAGGTGGCTCGAGCATCTATTCAAGATGCCTCCTGGACGCCTCCCGGTGAGGTGTTCAGGGCACATCCCACCGGTAGGAGACCACGGGGAAGCCCCAGGACACGCTGGAGAGACTATGTCTCTTGGCTGGCCTGGGAACGCCTCGTGATCCCCCCGCAAGAGCTCGAAGAAGTGGCCGGGGAGAGGGAAGTCTGGGCTGCCTATACCTGTAAAGTGAGACGACTGTCTGTTCTGATCTGGTGCAATATAATTTAAAATTAATTTAATTATTTTTTAATTTTTTTAATTATTATTATTTTATTTTTATTATTATTATTATTATTATTATTATTATTATTTTATTATTATTATTATTATTTGTTTTTTTATGAAGGAAGAGTTTTCCAGACGGACAGGAGACGCTGTCTGACCGAATGTGATTGGCAAGAGACCTTCTGTGTGATTTTTGGAAATTATACACAGTGTTGGGAAACTATAGGTAACTTAAATAATATTACTTTTTACCAGTAACGAGTAGTATCACGAATTACTTTTAAATTTTTACTTTGTCACATTTACTTTTTTTTCAAAAGTAAATGTGACAAAGTAAAAAATATTATATTATTATAATATTCAAAAATATTACTTTTTTCACTCCGACCGGATACGGAAACGATTCGTCCTCATCTGTTTTTAAGGTCGGTGGTGTAAACTCGATCCATTCCGTTTGGTGTTGTTTTGCTGCCCGCTCGCTCCACGGAAGCGGACTGTCTCTGTTAAAATCAAAACATCAGCGCTAGTGCGTCCATATGTCTCCGCTTCAGAGTGGAATCCGTTCTATAACAATAAGACGGACAGAAGCAATGTTTTTCTTGTTATTCTTATTACATTAATGTGCATATTGCATTGAAATGCACCAGCTCTCGTTGGCCTCATGGCCCAGCAGCCCTTTGAGCTTGTCTGCTTTAATAAACAACTGTATGCTGTCCTCGCCCTGAAGTGGTTTCACCGGCTAGGCAGCTAGATGACGACGCTCCAAATAACCAGACTTGATTTACTTTGGCTGTTTATTTGCAGA
Source organism: Brachionichthys hirsutus (assembly GCF_040956055.1). Taxonomy (NCBI): domain Eukaryota; kingdom Metazoa; phylum Chordata; class Actinopteri; order Lophiiformes; family Brachionichthyidae; genus Brachionichthys; species Brachionichthys hirsutus. Next base: position 2,133 of record NW_027180666.1, on the reverse strand, counting down.
ATGGCCTCAAACCATTGCCCTCTATGACCGTCGTAAAACTGAAACATACAAGAATATTCATGAGCTAGCTAACATAAATAACTAGGCTACATGCTAAATGAAATTACATGACACACATGGCTCAACTGAAAGGCACGATGCAAACATGAATTCCTCTCATAAACAATTGCAACGCAAATCTTATATTATTATCATAAACATACTCACGGACAAATCCTGTCCAGAGCAACAACATATCCGAAGGTTCTTATCCCGTCAACACGCACGCTTCGGCACTGGGCGCAACCATCTTGAATACTAAATCGCCGTCCTCCTGAACAGTACCGCAAGGTAACCACAAGAGGGCGCTCTAAGCCTGCGCAGTTGCTGAACTTGCAAAGGCAGAACACTCCCTGCCTGGTACAATACAATTGTGCCACTACAAATTTCCTTTCTAAACATTATGAACAATTAACAATCATAACGATTTACTAACCGTCAGGTAAAATCAAAACCATATCTGCAATAGGTCTCAAAAATACTTTCACATTTCCATCTTTCACAGTTTTCACTTCTGCTTTTCGAACCTTGTTGTCCTTGCTCTCAATAGTTTTCACAACTCTTCCCACAGGCCAGTCATTTCTGTGAGCGAGAGCATCCTTTAGTAGCACAATGTCCCCATTTTTTATGTTTGGTTTATCCTCAGTCCATTTCCTCCTTTGCTGCAGAGTAGAAAGGTAGTCGCTTCTCCATCGTTTCCAAAAGGAGTCTGCCAGACACTGTACTTGCTTCCATTGCTTTGAGTAGAGGTCCGGAGGTTCAAAGCTTCCTGTCGGTGCAGATAACGCATTGGTCTTTTGGGTACGGAGCATTGCAGGAGTGAGAAGGTTTGGATTTTCTGGGTTACAATCCAGTGTTCTTCTGAGGGACTGGAGGCGTTTGAGCGCTCGCTCTCTGTTGCTCGGAAGATGTGGTATGGGAGAGCGGAATGGCAACGGTGCTACCCAACTGTTACCTTCGTTTTGGTGTACTTCCTTTTCCATGATGTCAATAAAGTCTTTGTCCTCTACTGACAGCGCTGGTTTGTCATCATCTTTAGTTTTCTCAAAAACTGTTTGTCCAAGTCGATCAGTGTTTTTGTTTTCACTGTCCTGTGGAAGAGTAGGTGTGACAATTTGCTGGTTGCTGTAACCACTTGACTCCTTAATGTGAAACGTGTTCGGGCATGGACTGAGGTGAGAAGCACGTCCGTTCTCCAGAACATGTGTTTTTAGAACGTTCACATTAGGGGGCTTATGTGTCTTTCCAAGGCAGGCTTCCCCAACTATAACCCAGCCTAAGTCTAAACGTTGTGCGTAAGGCATATTGCGTGGCCCATTAACTCTCTCTCTGACTTTATGTACCTGTATAATGTCTCTTCCCAAAAGCAGAAGGATAGGTACGTGTTCTTGTACAAAAGGTATTTTGTCAGCTACCTTCTGTAAGTGTGAGAACTTCTTAGCAACTTGTGGAGACGGGATCTCTGTCCTATCGTCTGGAATCATGTCACATTCAATAAGGTTTGGGAGTGGGAGCTTTATTTTACCATCCACTGACTCAATCGTAAAGTTTGATGCTGTTCTGCCAACATTATCTGACAGTCCTGAACATGTCCTAAGCGTGTAAGCGTCTGAGCGTGCCTTAATATCAAAAAGCTCGAAAAACTGCGACCGAGCCAGTGACTTGTTACTTTGCTCATCAAGCACTGCGTACATCTTTCTTGCCTGTTCTCTTTTTCCATCTGGATAAACTAATACAGGGCTTATTTTAGAGCATGAATGTGGGTTATCTGCATTTCCACAGATTTCCGTGCATTTGGAAACAACTGAGACACATGCACTGTCATGTGTCTCCCCGCCATCAACTTCGTTAGCTTCAAAACTCTCCACTGGAGCAGGGGGTGGACCTGGATGCAGCGCTGCTAAATGTCTGTTGCTACCACATTCCGTACATTCTACTTGCATCCTGCAGTCTCTTGCTAAATGCTGAGTAGAGCCACAACACTTAAAACAGATTCCGCCATCTTTGAGGAATAACTTGCGTTCCTCTATGGGTTTCGCTCTGAAGCTTTTACATTTTTTAAGTGGGTGAGGCTTCTTATGTATTGGACAAAGC
>NW_027180665.1:0-51943 GCF_040956055.1 Brachionichthys hirsutus | reverse complement strand
GCAACGATCCCTTTTCACTCTCCAATGAGCATAAATGGAAAGAAGTGAAGTTGTATGGTTCCCTGAGGGAACCCACGGATGATCACCCCAATGACGAACACTGACCTGTATTGATCAGTGGAAACAAGGCTCTTACTGACCTCGGTGTGTGTGTGTGTGTCAAGACACAAGATTACTTAGAAGGTGCTATTTAGAGACCACGCCGCATGTTGTTACCTGGGCAACCGCAATCATGTAACTTCAGTTTAAGCGGAATTGTCATAGAAATACTCATGAATCAAAACTTAACTGTGTCATTTATGAGCACGACCAGAGTTTATGAATACAAACACACCTCTGAAGAAGAGGAAGAGGAAGAGCAAGTTGTCACATTTATATTTAGAGCCAGGGCTGAAAGCTAATTGCCTGGAAAGATCGTCTGTCACAGGTCAGTGGGTTGTTTGAGGTGTTCTCTTTATACCTGCTGCATTCAGAGCACATGTGACATTTAACAAACATATTACAGGTCACTTTTATGACAATAATAATGAGATTAATGGCGAGAGAAAAAGCTTCAGGGTGTTGGCTCGGAGAGAGGAAACAAGGGAGGAGAATAAAGGAGGTGGTTAGATGAAGGAGGATGGGATTATAATCAGTCTCGGAGACAAGGGAGGAAAAAACAAATCTGCGAAAGACAGATATAGAGAAAGAGATGAGGAGTGACAGATGGGATGAGGGCGCTCCGTTGAAACAGGGATGATTGGCTCCTTCGTGGTCGTGGTAACAACCAATCAGAAAAAAAGGGGACGTGGTTGCATATTTGACTGTAAAATGATAAACTTTCATTGATCAGAGTCGAATCGGCTGAACTGAATGTAATTGGTGGACCGATGCCCACAGCTGCTCCATTCTGGATGCAAAGGCAGCCACATGGGCACTCGTGCAAAAGCACCATTGAGAAAGGTGGCAGCATTTGAACAGTGCCACTTGAAACCATTCTAATGAATTCTTTGAATATTGTTTTCACGTCACCCCGAATAACAAGACGGCGCTACACGCTGCTACAGCTCGCTGGTTGAGAAGGTCAGCTGCAGAGAAACAGCGACAGTTTGCCCAGATACACACAAAGTCGGCAATCTTCATTCATGAAATGACACCATTATCAGTTTTCTTTATCCACAGGAACAATATGCTCAGTAGTTTGCACTTTTCCGCCACGTCTCTGATTTGAAGCATCCTTTAAAGCTCATCTGACCGGGTCTGCGTCTGCACTTGCATTTGACTGGGGGGGGTCACGGTGCTCCCGCTTGGACTGGGATGTACAATCTCAAGAGAGTTTCCAGTGCATGATGTCCGAGGGACAAATAATGAGACTCAGAAACAAGATCCTCTGTTTTCCGCCTCCTGTTGGACATCAAATAAGTGGTACGGGCTTTGAAGGTCAAGCCGGATCAGCATCTTTCGCTGGCTTTGTGGGCAGCATCGGCTCTTGTCACATCTGTGGGAAATTGTGCCATTCTGTTCAAATGCACGCTGTGCTGGTCAAACTGTCATGTTCTGGACGGATATCCTGGTTAGTCTGGCTCAGTTCATGATTTCACATACCACCTATGGGCTGTTCTATTTTAGGAGCCGATAGATATCTCTCTCCACCTTGCTGGGAATCCACAGGGAGCGTCCAATTAGACGTGCCGTTGCTGCAAGGTTCGACAGGCAGCAGGCGGCGGCCTGCTTGGTGATCAGAAAGGCATTTGACATTATGAGAACCAGGTGGCGATCAATATTTTTCAAAGCTTTGTTGTGCACACTCTTGAGCTTGTGCAAGGGGAAGCGGGTGGGAGGCCGGAAAGGCGTCGCCTCTTGTTCAGAACCGAAACCTTCCCGCAGTTCCTTCCTGACCATGATATCTAAAATTGAAGTATTTTTTTGTTAAAAAGCAAGTGGTCTGAGCAATACAAAGGAATTCTGTGTTGTTATTGGACATGTGTGATTATGTGTTACTATGGCAACGGAATGACAATTACCTTGTCATCATGCTGGAAAATGAACACAAGCCAGGTCGCATTTCTGACCGTTGATCTGAGTATAAATAAGGAATAAATGTTGTTGAGACCTGGGTCGTGCCTTTTTGACATAATATCTCTTTATTTTATTTTCCTCAGACAGAATCTGCTGCTGAAAATCTACACTAGTACACAAGAGGCAGGTCGCCATTGGTTAGCAGCCGTCACGTGATCCTGCGCATCCCTTGAGTCCACGTTATGTCTTTACTGTACATATGGAGACGATGGCATTTGATTTCACAATAAAGATTACTCTTGGATTGTTTCTTGTATTTAAACACATTATCCTTTTTTTTTTTACCCTGTCGGTTGATCATACCATGCACTGTATGTGTGAGGTCAAGTTTTGCCTTGACTGTTCAGGTATTTGCTGCATGTGTATCCATGCATTAATATTAATGTGTACAGTTTTGTCGCATATGGCAGGTATACACAGCCACTTACCTTTATTTACCACACACATAGAATCAGCATTTTGCTTTCCCCAGAGAAATACACAGTTCATTTCCTTATGTGCGCCTTTTTTGTTTTGGTCATTTTTGCACCCGGTGCATTTTGTAGCCTAATAAAACGTTCATATGTGTGTTGTCTTGTCACGTTCCGTGGGCAGGAAACACAAGAACACACACACACACACACACAAGCACATGACCAATGTCTTCCTCTCTGTCTCTGTCAGGGATTTTGGTGTCTCTCCTTTTGCATTCACAGCTTCTCAATGTCCCTGTATTTCTTCCTCAGGATGGAAACCTGGTCCCTGAACAGCACAGGGTCCAGTCTCATCTGAGAATGCACCAGGGGCATGAAGCCCAGCCAATGAGTGAAGACATTCATGCAAGTCTGTCGCTGGGCGAAGTGATCCGGGTCGGCCCAACGCGACGCCTTCGAGCCCTACGTTTGAGGAAAATAAGCAGAGAAAGGGAGAAGGTAAATTTGAATAAATCAATATCAAATCAATAAATCAGCTCATAAAGTCTATGATGCAAATATTGAACAAATTACAGCAAAAAAAAAATAATCGGAAGAAAAATGTAAATTGGGAATAAGGAACTCTGTTAGCATCAGAAAGTGACCCTGTAACAATAATCTGCATGTGCTGTTAGCTGCTAACTGCCAATAGCTGCGTACACCCCACAGTTGTGGAACCACATGTATTTTGTTTTGCAGCTCAGACGAGGTCAAAATAAAACCTGACATGATGCTAGTTGCTAGCAAGTTGAAATGCACATGCAAACACACACCGGTGAGACTTTGACCCGCATTCGCTGTCTTGTGTCTGCAGGTTTCCGTTTGGTCACAATTCAAGAAATCAAGTGAAAGAAACGGCTTTGCGCTTTCAATGAAAGCAGAAACAAAAAGGCGACGTCCTCAAAGACCCTTGCTTTGCACTCGAGTAAATAACTGTATGTTTTTACAAACTATAGCTATATGAGCGAGGGGGGGCAGGAAGTGATCGAGAGACACTGAAGAAGGAGAGAGAAAATCAAGGCTTGCTGTGCTGCTTTCACAATTAAGACATTAATCACTGAGTCCATACTGCCGAGTCATCGTTCCTGCCCCTGGTCACGCCATCAATCAGAGTTTGAAACAGGGCTGGTTGTACAAAACACACACACACCTACACACACACACACACACACACACCTTCACACGCACAACATGCAAAAAATGAGATCTCCCAAAGAGAAGGTCAAGAATGAATTCAGCCTGAAGCTTCTCCACCATTGCTCATTCAAGGCAAAGTGTTCCGCCTCTTTGAATCTTCTTTTCTACGTATAAAACAGGCTAAAGAACTCGTTCTCTCAAAACGAATGACCTATAAACCATTGTCAAACGCTGGTCGTGCTATAGAGCAGTGTTTTGATCAAATAATTTATTTCTGATGCGGATCCTTCAGCTTTGATTCGATTTTAAACGCTAATGATCAGGCTCCACCTGGGTCATCAGGGTCTCCTTGTACTGCTTCTTCTGTGTGACTTTGATCGGCGGTTGCTTGGTAACGGCGGACACAAGGAAGTTCATCAGGATGTCTTCGCAGTTGGCCACGCGGTCCACCGTGCTCAGCAGCGTGGTCGGGACGTAGTGGGTGAACAGGAAGTGGTAGTACCTGAATGCGGACGCGCCCAAAGGGACAGAAGAAAGACATTAGTCATGCATTTCTTTATAAAAAAAAAAAAAAGTGCACTTTTATTCTTCTTTGTATGTTTGCTGTATCGCAATATCAGCAGCACGGGAGCACTAGATCATTGTCACCTTTTCTTCTTGCTGACTCATTTTCCTGTCCCGAGTTGGCATTTGAGATTTGAAAAAACAAAAGGACTAAAGCGCCGCATTGTGTTCTAACAATAGAACGAGGAGAGCGCTGTTTGTCTGCGTGAACGTGCTTGAAATCCCCTCAGAACAACACTCTTCCACTCTTCTTTCATTTGCACCCCTGCCTAATAGTTCTGGTAACCTTATTGTCTTTCAGTTCTTGCTGTGTGCTTCAGTTTACGAGATAAGCGAGGTGGAGGGGAAACCGTTTCGCCTCAATTTATTTTCTTACATTCCCCTTCTAATTGGAATTGTGAGAGATGCTGCTGAGAATGACCTTGCCATTACGCTGCTTTACATGCATTTGAATATTTATTTTTAAAAAGTGATTGCACATTTGTGACAGAGGTTCAATCAGTGTACAATTATACAAAACGAATGGCTTCCAGATGATGTGTTTAATTTACTACCACCGCCAAAGCGGTTGTGTTTATTTCTAAACTAATAATGATATCAAGGTGAATTCAATTTCTAAAGGTTTGTTTTCATGGTTAAGGAATCTAAAAATAGAGATAAAACAAATGTAGGAAAATATTTTTTGCTGTAAATTACAATGGGACTGAGGAGCTTGGCGGAGTTCTGCGCTCTCTCAGTGCTTTTCTAGTTTCAATCGGATTAATTAAAATGAAAGGTAAGTGTCCTCAGCTGCAGTCGACATGTACTGTGACTGTGGTCTTTGTACCTGTGGTAGAACGCTGCACCCGTCAGGACCATAGAGTAATTATTGGTCCATTTGGAGGTATAGCCCCATCGGGATCTGGAGTTATCCCAATAGTGGCTCCTCGCCGGATAACCAACGATGCGCTCTGGAAAACTTTGCCACACGATAAAGGCAAAATCCACCTGAGGGAGACAGAAAATCAAGAAACAGACCAGAGGCTCAGGAAAGGTGGAGGAGGGAAATAGAAATAAAAATAAGAGGTGAATAAACACGAACAAATAAAACACAGTACTTGTGGGAACAGAGGAATGGACAAAACAAATCATTAGAAATTCAGGCGGCAGCGGACGGGGCTTCCAGATACAGATATAAACAACTTATTTGCAGTAGATGGCATTTTGCCTGCCTGGCCAGGAAGCCAATCATCACAACAGCGGCCTGAACTTCTTCACAGTCTCAGAAATGGCATTTAAAGTGGCGTTCCAGCATGGGAGCACTTTGTCTCCCACCTGAAACTCTTCCCATTAAATCAAATGTCACCGTCGTATCTACATCACTTCAGCTTCACTTGAATTTAAAGTCTGAACTTTCACTCTCACACTGAACCTCAATGGACCCGGAGGGAAGACACACAAAAAAAAAATCCACTAATTTACTCAGGCATGATGTAGACGGCTTTAAATGCGTGCACCAGCAGTTCTTCAGAGTGTCTGAATGCTCTTCTAGATCGTTCCCTAACAGAAGTAATCTCATCTGGAGTCATCTGGAGCACCTGGTGTCCTTGATGGAGCCTGAGCGACACGGAAAAGTGTCTGTTTTAATTTAAAAACACCGGTGAGACATGCGGACAGACGCACCAGAGAATAAGGATCAGCTCATAATGAAATACTTGGTAACACACACCTCAGGAGACAAGGGAGAAAATTAATTACCAGAATGAAAGGAAAGGTAGAGAGACACGGATGGATGGAGGGCGAGGGGGGGGGGGAGAGAGGATGTTCTTTAGCAATACCTTGCGGCCTCTGTCATGAATCGCATGAGCAACTATTGTAAAACACTGGTGCTAAACTGAGAGAAAGGTTGGAGCTGCCGTTCTCAGCGTAGCCTCTGAAGAACAGAATGTGTGTGTGTGTGCGTGTGTGTGCACGAGTGTGTGTGACGTCTCCACGGCTGAGCCAGAAGGATTAATGATATCACGCAAATTTAATTTTGCCTTCAGAGATTAAAAGGCTGTATATACCGGTAATGTGAAATGGCATGTGTGTGTGTGTGTGTGTGTGTGTGCGTGTGAAGAATGTGTGTTAGAGTGACAGAACCCAGATTCTCCAGTCATAATCTGTCTTTCTTGATTATGGTTTAAAAGAGAGGCTCGACATGGCTGAGGAATTCAAGGCAGGAATCAAAGTTGGTGTGTTTGTGTGTGTGTGTGTGTTGAAAACGAATAAATTCTACAAGGCTCATATTGATCCAAGGAGCAGAGGGTCAATCCAGCAATAGATCCGTCACTAATCTCTGGAGACATTTGGGTTTAGCATGTCCACATGTTATGAGATGAAGAGGAGTCGCATCGCATTCTAGAGCCGTCCTCTCCCAGTCTCAGGTGTTTCCAGCCGTGATTTCAGAGGAATAAAGGCGGCCAAAATGTGTCTGAACCTGACCTCGCATCCAGCGGTTTCAGAGCGCTGCGGCTTTGACAGTGCAGCAGCAGTCTCAGTGTGATCCCAACAACCTGCTGGGGTGTGAGGGCCACACCGAGGCCACCGGGGGGGGGGTGTTGCTGCCGGGTTGTTGTTTGAAACGCCTGTGGAATTCACGCCAGGCACTCTCTGTGGCGTGTTGTTCCTCTGTTCTCTGTAGCGCTCTCACATTTAGGCTTAAATTTAGGTTTAAAAAGGAATTGTTGCTAAACGGGTTTCCAGCGATGCCTGACCCAAAGCATATCGGAACGCCGCATTCTAATTTGTGTCAGAGTAAGGCTTTTGCAGTGCCAGAATATCTTGGAATCACTGTATGGCGCAGCGGTTAGCGCTGTGCAGCGTTTATATGTTCTCGCCGTGTCCGCGTGGGGGTTTCTCCAGGTTCTCCGGGATTCTCCCACCCCCCAAAAAACATGCATTTTGGATGCATTTGTTGCTCCAAATGAACCGCTGTGTTTGAGTGTGTGCGTGAATGATTGTCTAAAGAAGCATTTCTACATCCACCACATTGAAAATGTCTTTCAAAGGGCATAACGGAGCAGCATACTTGCCCAATGAGGCAAAACCTCTGTCAATTGCCCCCCCCCCCAGTCATATTCTGTTAGCTAATCTCTCTTCATGGAATAATCATACATCTAATGAGCTGAAACAATGCAATTAGGAAATTGGCACAGCCACTCTTTCACTGAGGTATTATAATATGAACAGTCCTATTAAAAATCTAATGTTCTTTATTGCACATTTCCACTCACTTGACATATTTCAGCTCCTTTCAATAAATCGCCTCACTGTATTAAAAGGGCAATTAGAGCAACGGGCTAGCGAGCACACCAGCAATTTACTCGCCGACAACTTTTCCTTCCCCCCCGTTTCATAAAACAAGCCGCGGGCCCATAAAACTTGACTTGAGCAAACTCGCAGTGCAAGCGGCACAAATTGTAAATGGCGTAAAAGTGTAATTGTGATCCCATCAGAGCAGGAAAGGTGAGCATGGACTCGCTCCCATCAATAAAGCATCTCGGAGTTTTAAAGATGTGCCGGCCCTCCGGGGCTCATTGAGTCGCAGTCCATTATGGATCGCATCTTTTTTCCTCCTGCATGGAATTCACTCAGCAATAAACACGATGTGTTCCGTTTAACTTTCGTAACATTTGCTATGCTTAAACTTAAAAAAAAACATTGAATCAGCGCTGGCAAAGAGGTAAATCTACGACATGGCTGTCTCGAATCAAAAGTTTTTCTTTGCCGTTTTAAACCTACGCCGATTTTCTCCTGATGCATTCGGAATCCTTTAGAGGCAAAGCACATTTTCCTCCTCCAGTTCAGAAGGTATTCCAATGTTCGGCAGAGCGGGGCAATTCATTTGTAATCAATGGTATTCCTGTCCGGACGTGGGCTGACTGCCTCATTTAAGTAAGGATCAATACCGTGCTAAGACGCCGCCACCTTTTGCCGCCAGCTGACATAAAGCCATGAAGTGTAAAGTTGGTTTTGAAAACATTTGCAGAGGCCAGATTTCAGTTCAGACGTCTTCGGATGTGGAAAGTTTGTTTCCCACGACTTATTAGAAGTTACCCAATTGCGTGTGTGTTTTTTTTTAACTGGGTTCAGAAAGGTTTACAAATCAGGCTCACCTCATTGGTTGAGAGAACCGAGTCTTCATCCAGACTGAGAACGGCGTCGGTGATGATGACGTCATGGGGGAGGAAACGACTGCTCATTGTCTGTCGAGAAAAGTAGAGAGAACTAAGGCATTATTTACGACACAGTATCATAGTATACACAGTATACAGGCGGTGGAGCTGCTCTTGTTTCAGACCCAGCTGTGTCTATCGATCAAACTCCTGACTTAATACGTTCTGTCTGACTCTTTATCAATATGCTACCTAATAGAAAATGCTGTAGACAATGATCCAGTGGCCCAAAGAGAGCTGCTGATGATGTTATTGGCTCATGATTAAAATGTAAATTATTTAACTAGTGAGTAAATAAAGTTTGGGAATAACCCGTCTCCTGAAAACATACAGGCAAGGGACAAAATCAGTCCCTGATGTGAGCGGGAATATATTTATTTTACTTTGTCGATTACGTTTTTATATAACTGAGCAGAAATATCCGTGTCGAGTACCGTCGCCGCAGTGACGTTTAGCACGGAGTCACTGGCATAAAGCAGAAATAATTTACAGCCTCAGGGGAAACATTAAAAAGGCTTATTTTAAGTAAGAGCACAAATATCTTCAAGGTTAATTTCTACTTCTGCCCAGCCTAATGAGTCAGTGCAAATTCATCAAGAAATTAAGCATCACGTTTAATGAATATAAAGACAAATCTCCTGAATTCCACATTTTAGAGTGTCACAGAGGAAAAAACTCAATTAAGTCAGTGCTTAAAGTGAATTTGCTTTGAATAGACGGGCCTGTTATCGGCAGGGAGGTGATGGGTTCAGTCAGGATGTATGTGATGAAGTCACGGATGTTCAGGATCCACTTCATCACACTGGACATCTAATTCCTCATTGTTCAGAAAATAATATGAAACTCCTCACTGTCAAAATGACTTACTGTTAATTAAAAAAAATACATTTTGTTGTGATATATTGCCAATGACCGGATGGGTGAAGTCTTTTCGGTCAAATGAAACAACAAACGAAAAGGTATACATTGAGGTCAACTCAACCTTCTTTCAGGTTTCCGCATGAGAGCCTGCCTGACCTTTCAACTCTTCACTTTTGTGCTCTTTCACTATAATTTAAATGCATACCAAAGGAGCCAGGATCAATTTTGGAGATGAACTTATCGGTGTGGGGGGGGAAACGTGATTGATGAAGGCGAGATATACCGTAGTCAAAATATGAACAGTCATATTGAGGAGAGTAAAGGTCACGCTTTTAATAATATTGATTTGTGGGTCACAAATGCTAAACAAACACTAATAGTGAGGCCTGAGTGTGAGGAATGTGATTCATCCGGTTTTCCGGTCACATTGACCGTGTTCAGTCAGCTTAAGGACACTCGATGGATTTCAGCAGTGACGACCTTCACGTTCATGGTTTGCCCTACACCTTTGACATCGTGATCTTCATCCAGGTTGAATAATGATTGTCAACTTCCAACAATTCCTACAAGATTTCAAAAATGCCCACATTCCAGAATGAAATTCCAGAAAAGATTTGGAGGAGGCCATCCTATCAGGCGCTCCGTTCTCCTTACTCATTTGTCATCATGCAGCAAGTATTTATGAGCAAACAATCAGGCATGCGCAGCAGACTGGCCACTAACAAGGAGGTTAAGGCTAATTTAAAGTGACAGTTCAAAGCTGGAAACTGATACATTTCAGCATCAATGAGCCTTAGCAAGGATCCACTCTTGTTTTTCTTTGGGTTTTAACCACACAAGAGTCTGAACATCTGCCATCCGCAAGGGTATTTGCTTAATTTACGGGATCATTCATCATGAAGCGAAGCTCTGAATGGTGCACAATTCCTCCTGGGAGTCATTTCAAAACGCTTTTATGCACACGACAGGATCATTTTAGCTATGTTTGATCTTTTTGAATTGATCTTATGGTTAAATTATGCTTTTTTTTAAAAAAAAAAAAAAGGAGGGGGAAGAAAAATAATTTTCTGTTTTGTCTGAAGAGAAATAACTCTGCAAATACACCTGAGAGGTTCTGAAGGACATTTTGAGTGTTGTCATCTTGAAACTAAAGCCTGGAAGGGATCAGCCTGTTATATTAGAGTGATATTAATGTGCTCGAGATATATGTAAGCTTGTATGAATGTTTTTTGGTGTACGTTTCATGATCAAGCAACAAAGATTCCTCCGTTAAAGGTTTTAATTCTGAAATGTTGTCAAAAAACAAGCACGATTTATAGTGCAGGGAATTTACCATTTGGAATTTCTGATCGTTTTGATTTGAAAAATCTCGACAATATCTGGATCCCATTTGGATGAAATTCAGAATTCAGAACCCAGGATCCAGAATCTATGATCGCTTCAGGACAATCACCAAAATTTCATCATCTGTTCCTGGTACCATTCCCAAACATTCCTGAAAGTTTCATCAAAATCAGTCTGTATCTTTTGGAGTTGCTAACAGACATACAGACGGATAAACAAATGCCTGGAGAAACTACAATCAAAGAATCTTTGAGTAAATGTCTTTTATCCAGATGAGACAAATGTCTTCACTGCAAAAAAGCAAAGTGTCCTTTAATGGGTAATGGACGCAAACAAACAGCAGCTGTTACCTTAGTCTGTCCTTCAATGACAGTGAGAGGCACGCTGGTTGAGGGCCATTTGTTCCTCGGCGGTAAAGGCGTGTTGCAGTTCCACAAAACCACAATCTGTTGAGGAGAAGCACATGCAGGTGACTCTTGTCCCCTAACCACCATCACCAGCGCATGTTAGATGCTGCTGCATGACTTTTTATTAACAGTTAACAGTTGATAACTTTAAACTTGTACTCAAGGGACTGAAAAAAGGTCCATTACGGCTTTTCACCTCCAAGGTTTGGTCACATCGTCGGGTTGTGAGTGGACTTCTTTAAGAAGAAGTAAAACTTTGGGCCACATTATTCATCGTTAAATGAAGTAACGATGAATAATGTGGGGAAAGAATGCTAAAAAAAATGTTTTTTGTTCGTTTGTACTTTCCTGCACAAGAGACCAATCAATGTCTTTCCAAAAAACCCAATTTCAGCAGCGCGGCGTAACAAGGTAGACAAAAAAAAGGATAATGTAAAAGGATAAGGATAATGTTGGATAAGGGTGGATTATACAGTATATATATCATTAATAATAATGATGATGCAAAGCGCTCACCTGTGCACAGAACTTAGACTTGGCTACGGCGATGATGAGCTTGACCACAGGGGACATCTGGGACTGTAGAGGCGTCACCGCATGGATCACGGCTGTGAACTGCAGGGAGGGGGTTTTACCTGCACACAAAATACGACGGTCAGATTCAGTCGTCACGGTTGAACCGCATCCAACACCGATTTGCGTGGATGGAGCTCGCCGCGCCGCTCCGTAACGGTGATCCGGACGCAGTGGACCCTTCTGACAGCAGAGATACACGCTCCTGGGCCCCACGGTTGAGCACGAGGAAAGTCCGACCAAAGCAGGAGTGAACCGTATTTGAGCGCCATTTTTTTGTGTGAAATTGAATGATACTGAAATTGATTCCTGTACTCCGCACAATAAAACAGCTGTTGTCCGTTACTTTTCCTTTTTTTTCTTTTTTTGAGGACAACAAATGAAACAAAAAGCACAAAGGAAGAAATTAGGAAGCGGAAACAAACCTGAAACGGCTTCCTTTTGATAAACGATCCCCGACATACGGAACAATGGGGGGGAGGGTTGAGGAAATCGATTGTCCTTGTGTCAGCCTCCGCCAAAGAAATATAAAACTATTACAAAGCACTGGCTTCTAGGGTTAGAGTTTATTTTATGATCACAATTTCCCATCCCATAATATATGAATGAATTCACTATCTACAAAAGAATCTCATGCGTTTCTAAGCCTTCATCTTTCAGTTTACATGCACAGTAAACATTTTAATCAGATAAAGTAAAGCATTCACTATCATGTTGCCATAGTGATCAGTCTATAGACAGCAAATGAAGGACAGATGAACGGAAGTCCAATGTTGCAATTCCTTAAGACTCAAATCTGCCCTCAAATAACCTGGGGGGGGGGCAGATACAGTAATACACAAACACACACACACACACACAATTTTCACACCAACTTCAGTAGGCCAGGACTGCAGGGATGTACGATACCAAGTGTTTGGTGGTTATGGGAATAAGGGAATTCACATCCTCATGGTAAGTGGAGCCAGAGTGCTCTTTAATGTCGCTCCATCCATCTCCCTGACACCGCGGCCCCCGACCAGACATCTCAGGTGGGCCTAGTGGTATTTATGGAGGCATGAGGTCCTCTCTTGTGGGGGGGGGGGGGGGGGGGGGGGTCTCGAGAATAGCTCAGTCTTTCTGCTTCATTAGTGCTTTCTTGAGATGGCGATATGCTAATTAAATTGTGGTTTCTTTTTTCCCACTATACTTTTTGCAGACAAATTGCTGTCCTGATTAGAACAACGTGGTCTTGTTGTAATATATAAATGTTGATGGAGCAGCTCAAAAACACTCCCAGAAGCAAAAGCATATTAAGAACTGGCTGATTTCATTCATTGTCTCGGATACCTATAGTTAATAATTGAAGAAAGTTTCATTACATTTAAATATTCAGAAGTACAACTCTGATTTTCGACTTTAATACAACCGGAGAAATTCTCTTAAAGTTTTTTTTTTTTTTTAAAAAGCATAAAACTGACCGTGAACCAAAGATACAACAAAATACCCACAACCCTTCTGAAATGACTGCCTTAAATCTGAAATAAAAGTCAAAGCAGATACTTTAAATGAGATTTTGTTGCTTTGAAATCAGACCCGTTTCACTGAAATGTCACGCTAATGCAAGTGAAGATGAGCAAACACGTGCACAACTACGAGGGGCAGCGCCGCCCACACAGTGACAACGTTCCACCAACCAGACGTGGCTGCGGCAATCAAATCAGGATCTTCTCACGGCGACGAATGCCGCCGTATTTTGAGCATGGAGTCAAGCGTTCCGAACTCTCAGGCAGACGTTTTGGAAAAATAGGGAATTGAAACCATCAAATTCATGGTGTTGACAAGTTACCGTCTGACCTGCAGCTCAGGAGGCGGCGGCGGCGGCTAAAACGGGGATTTACTGCGGGGACAGGAATTGAATGCGCCTTCTATCCTTCCCTTCTTTCTTCTGTTTGACCCTTGTGTCCACAAAGCCTCAGAAAAAGACAAATATCCATCTAAATTACAGCCTTAGTCTGCAGGGAATCATTCCGGTCAAGCCCTGCATCCATACGATGGATGGATGGATGGGAAGATGGGTAGATAGATAGAACTGGCTTTATGCCCCAAAACATAACTGTTCAGTGAAATCAGACACACAAATTACTTGTTGCTTTCAGTACGTAGTATTTAGTTCTTTGGGTCCGCCTCGCCCTGCCTGCAGGCTCTTTGCCCCGCCTCATTGTCCTGCAGCCCTCTGATTGGTTGCATTGAGCAGAAAACGGGATCACTGAAGGCTGAGCCTGGAGCGGCGAGCTAGCAGCGCTTAAATAAGCGTCAAAATTAAGAGCACATATTGCAACGCTGCCGTAAAAAGCAGCTCATCATTTATTTCTATGACGACAAGCAAGCCCAATTTCACGGTCGCACCACCTAAAAATGCCCCGAGGTCGCTCTGCTATTAGGATGGACTCCGTCCCCTTACGCCGCGGTCTCATACTGGGTGACTGGCGAAACGATCATAATGTAGTTTAGCCGTATAGCGTCTCTATAGCATCACGCCACTCACCCCAGTCTTTAAGTTTTACAATACAGTTTGGGTGAGTTTGGTGAAAGATAAGTGTCATGATGATGCCATGGGATCAGCTTGTTAGCCCTGGGGCACAACGTGAGCCCCGTGTGGTTTGGTTTGCATTTATTTCAAAATAAAATAGAAATTGGCAGCATTAAATGTGCAGCACATTAGCCGCTGGCAGTTTGTGTTTACAGCGATGTCCACAAATGTGTGGACTGTCAGGCAAACTCCAGCCTTACAGCTATTTATACGCTGCGATTCATGTTATGATTTCTAAACGGGAATCCTGAACATTTATTTGAGCCAAACGGGATATTAAAGTATAATATCTGTTCTTTATTTAAGATTATTTGAAATCCGATGAAACTGGGTGGATTTTAAAATATCCCGACTTTGCCTCGGTTTTGTTGAGAGAATCACGCCGAACATCCAAACGCTCACTTTGACATCGACGCTTACCCAGACTGGCGTAGTAAAAAGGGAACTGGGCGGGGTCGCTGGAATACTGGGGGAGTGCATAGAGACCACCAGGTAGGGAATTCCACAACAACTGGTTTCTGGACACGTGGGCCTCCACGCGGTCCTGGATGATCTGGAATAAAAGAGATGGAGGCAGCAGAACGAAAACACACTTCTTGTCGTAAAGGAAACTTTCTCCACTGATTGATCTATTATTTACGGGCAGGGAACTCTCTTAAAGGGGCCCCGGACTCCGGAGACCAGACCTGAGACGCTTGACCTGCTTCACCCGGGGGCGCCAGATCGCTCCCAACACGAGAAGTCCATTAACTACTCAACTAACGCTGTCCATACGGCGAGCGACCAAAGGTCGTGTTAGGCTGCCGAGAGGAAGGCAGGCGGCGGACTGACAGCCATGATCTAAGGTCAAGAAGCGCTAAGACAAGCACTCAGAGGTGATTCGTTAATTATGTGACGTAGCAGGAATTAGAAAGCATCACGCAAATTCAATCCCAATCCGAATTCGCGTGTTCTCCCCCCTGGCATCGTTCTCGTGTCACGGCAGGACAGAAAGACGGGCGCGCTCAGAAGGCATTTATATTCCATTATCGTGGAAGAAAACCGGTGAGTGGCACCGGCTGAGGGATAATCATGGAAGCCTCACCGGATCCTGAATGACAAACTCTTTAGCAGAAAAAAAAAAAGAAATCCAAAAAAATATCTTCCTCATGAGAGAATCTCACAACCACCAGTTGTGTTTTATTCATTTTTCCTCTCTCATTTATTCTTCTCCCCCCTTCAAACACACACACACACACACACACATGAATTCTCCGTTTGATAAATCCCAGCAGACTTACCAAAGCTGTGCCGGTTTTATTTACAGTGTGATGAGGAATCATTTTTACACAATCAGGGTATCTTTATAGAGTCAACACGAGATGTTTGGCCTCCGGATTTCCTGTTGTTGAAGAGACATTCTTTTTAAAAATCTACAGCAAAAATATTTTGGCCTTATAGCCAGCACACACACACTCACACACACACACACACACACACACACATGCACCTCCCACACACACACACCCACATGCACCTCCTGACACCAACTGTCAGGCTCGCAGTATGTGGGGGACTACAGGAATCAGAAACGCCCCATTTCCTCCATTTAACCTGGTGCCATGCTGGCCTCGAGTTTTTAGCACATCTGGCCAGCTGTATATACCTGTCAGTGGTCTCCTGTCTAATCTCATACCCTGCTAGCGCCGGGCCTTTGGCGGTTTTATTTCCACTCCAAGAATTCTATTCCAGAAACGGTTGAACAGCAGGAAGAAGGTGGCCTGGATTGTAACGCTTTCACGTAAAGCAAATCCTTATTCCTTAAAATCAAAGGGAAGATTTGACGTGTCTTATGTGAACTTAAGCATCGACGTGCAATAACAGGCTCAAATGAGGCTCCAGAGAAAAGCGTTTCTAGAACATCTTCCAGTCGTGACGATGATTAATCAGGACCGTTCCTGGAGTTTTCATGAGTTTTAAACATCCTTTTGATTAAAACTCATGAATGATATGTAAAAAAAAATAATTATTCAAGGTGAATCCCGTTTAATCAAATTGATTAGAGTCAAACTTCTGTGAGGATTTTAACGTTTGAATGGAGTTTCTGGCTGAAAATCGATCGTGCTTGGAACATTTTCAACATTTTCAATGGGAACTATTTGCTGAAAAAAAGATGAATATGTACAAAATAAAAATATGGCAACACTCCAGCGTACGGTCGATGTATGAGCCAAGTTTCACGAAGAAATATCGATTCGTTTTTGAGTTCCACGCCAGACAAAAATAAATAAATGACATAATGCAAGGCAAAATCTCTGTGACCGTACTGAAGTTAGCTGCAACTGATGGAGGTAATAAAAGAGGATAGGAAAGTTTCGGTGCGTTTTCAGAGACGCTACGGAGAACAAGCGGTCCATCAGGTCTGAATCGAGTCTGTGAAAAAGTTAACACAACGCAGGATAAAACAACGACAACAAGAGGAGGAGGAAGATTCTTATATGCCAACGAGACAAGTTCATCTTCTCCCAGCCCGGTCGGGGGAGAGGTCATTTAATGAACCAGCCTCCAGCTCTCCAGCCAGCCATTTACACCCACCCACACCCACACACACATTTTGCCGTCGCTCCAACCCGAGGGCTGCCAGACAGCAGAAGCCTCCTTCACATTTGACTCTTCACACTTTATCTTGCTCGTGTTGCTTTTCCATCTTTTTTATCAAACCCGACGTAACTTTTCTTCGTCGGAGTTTATCGGGCTTCCTCCGGCCGTCCTTGTGTGAGTATAATATTTTGTGTCTTCGTTAAATGACGAGGAATTAATTAATTGCCCTGCAAGTTTGTTTTTACATTATTAGGTGATCAATTCAACATGAAGCGTGCTCTTCCGGCGTTGAAAGGCAACGTCAAAAACCGCCGCTTAAGTGCTCTTGAGCAAGCTGTCTTCTAAAGCCCGTGTGAATATAGCAGCACAAGTGGGAAAAGACAGCGTGGTCATTCAGACAACCTAGTTCTGGGTGACAAAATACATAATAATTGACAACTGGAGTGAGACTTCGGGCGAGGAGGACCTGGCGCAGCAGATATTTTATTTAACAAGCCTCTCCTGACAGAAAATACGTCCAAGCAAACATCTCTTGTTCTTACCTCCAGAGTAGTTAAGACGATTCTGGCTACAGATGAGAAGTAGGCATCCCAGAGGAACTGAGTCTGCTGGCGGAGACCCAGGATCCTGTCATGGCCCACGGACCGGGCGATGGAGGGAACCTGGAGGAGGAAAAACAAAAAAAGTAATGACAAGAGAAAAGAAAATGAAACATAAACCGGGGAGACAGGTGGAGGTAGCGCAAGTGATGCTTCTGGACATGCAGTGTGGCTCAGAGGAGGCTGCCTGGAGACTCTTCTCCTCCCACATCCTCATCCTCCTTCTTTCTGTTTGACGTCACACAGAGGGCCAGAGGGTTAACATTTAAAACATTTTATTCCAGCAGTCTAATTTAACTCTCCTTTCACCAAATAGACTTTTGAGCCGTCTAATGTGCTGCTGCTGGGTGTCAGATGTCCCTGCATCACTGCTTTAGAACATCAACACTCATCTGGGAGAGGCAGAGGAGGTAAAAAATCAAGGAAGATGACCGCGGAGCAAAATATCTCGACGCTCCTCAAAGACGCTCACCATGGGGGTAAAACAAACGGCGTCTTTAAGGAGGCCAGGCGTCCCGTTAGCTTCACAGCGAGGACTGAAAGCTAAAAGGGGCAATAAGCAGCCAGGACGCCTGGAAGACCCAAAAAGTGGTGGTGCATTTTGGACCCTGTGGTGTCTCTTCACTGAAAGTCGCAGAACCAAGCCATCAGGCATGGCCACTTTAAAGCCACTGGCGTTCGGAAGAGAAACAGTGACTGATCTAGTGCTGATATTTGTTTGCCGGGAACAACAGAGATGAAATGGATGCTGGTCGCGATCCAGAGGAAGGTTGGAGACTGTGTATCAAAGGGCACTAAGCGGTTTGGCTCCATCTCCCATTGGCTTCACAGCAGAAACTGCTTAGATTTAAAATGACGGCCCAAAGAGGGAGAGAATGGAGAGAGAGAGAGAGGGAGAGAGAGAGGGAGAATGGACAGACCACATACCGCTTTCACATTAGAATGTGATATAAACGTGCTTGCAATTATTTGCATCATCTTTAATTTTCTTGCTGCATCAAATATGTATTTGTAGGTCGTAGTGGAGGGAGGATGGAGATCGGGAGAGCCGGGAAGAGCCAGTTTTTTAAAACCCTCATTTAGGCTGCCTCTGTTCACAAAGGATTCTGGGATAGAGCTGAAGGGGAAGGATTGGGCCTACAACTATTTCAATGAGTAAAAAAACAAAAAAAAATCAATAGCAGCAGAATTTTACATACCATAAACATAAACCACTCCTAAAGTTCTGATTCTAGAACATCCACTTAAATCGGATATTATATGAAAGAGATGACATAAAACAACAAAAATGCTTTTAACTCCACCCCCAAATTTAGTTGAGTTGAATTAATTATCCCATTTAGCAGTTTGTTTGTGAACACGGTTCAAATAAACCAAAAACCTCTCGCTTGCCTCTCGTGCTGATAGAGTCACGGTCGGGATCAGCCAAAATGGAATTGCTCGGTTCTCTGCGGCGGGATGCGAACAGCACCAATCAAAATCCAGATCAATTTTCTTCCTCTTGATGGTGTTTGTGCTTCCACGGGGGGGGGGGGGGGCAGAATCTAGTTATTAAACAGGCGTGCGTTGCAGTTCTCAGTGATGTAATTGAACGTAATGAGATTCAACTCTCGCAGCAGGTGTTTGGCGCGTCGGATGTGTCGCACGCCGAGGTTTAGTGTGAGAGAAAGCGGGCAAGGATCCAGAATCGGATTCCAAATCTGACACGATTTAGTTTACGACTGCTCTTCTATCACACGACGCACAAACCCATCATTTGGACAAAATCATCGCAAAGTGTTTTGGTGTTTTTTTATTGACTGCCCCAATCATTTCTGTTAAATTGCTGCAGGGCAGGAATTGCTTCAAGGTCCTCAAAGTTTGTGAAGCTTTTTGGATGTAAAACATTATGAGTGTGCCAAAATGTTTTGTATTGGTGTGTGTAGTTTGGGGGTTTGTATGGAGGATTGTGATTGGCTGCGGATCTCAACATCAAGAGAAACTCTTCAGGTGGTTTGTTCCCCCACAGGATTATTTGTAGGTTGGATCTCTAAGCTCATCCATCCTTAGATCTTTTTTTTTTTTTTTTGTACCTGTAATAGGAGTCTCTCATCTCCAATGATGGCGGCTTTCCTCCAGTTAATCACTTCGGAGAAGGGAAGCTCCCAACCGTTACTCAGGATGACCGGGATACAAGCCGCCTGAAAAACACAAGTGCGAGAAAAAAACGTTAATATGAATAAATATTCTTTCTTGTTTATCTGAGTTTGTGGTTGTTGTTGTTGTTGTTTTTTTACATCAGTATCTTTTTACATTATCTTCTTCTAGTCAATAACATAATTGACTTGAGAATTAGGCCCCACCCACTGCTTATTGTAACCGTGTTAACGATGGACATGATAAATAAAGTTTTTATGTGGCACGATTACTTTAAATTAATTATTCTCATTGTTTAACAAGATGAATTTAACCTGGTGAAATAATTTTTGTCAGGTTTATTTTGTTAAGTTTTCAACCAAGCACCATTATTACTTTTACATGAACTGTAATAAATCCAAGCAGCAGCAGGCAATAAAAGTCTAAGGATCTATTTCTCCCTCCACTGAAAGGTTTATCCTTCACAGTGTTCAAGCTAAGAGTTTTACTGAAACAAATGGTTGCCAAAAAAAAAAAAAAAAGATTACAGAAAAATGTCATTCTTTATGTTCCCAGCGTACATAAATATTTAGAGGCTTCATTAATGTGGCGTAATTGAGCGGGAGCGGTTTCCAGTTCCTACGGGAGCTTTCTGGGTCGCTGTAAATGCATTTCTGATGAGGCTGTTGAAACCATCCATCATTTATTGTGAATGGATCAGACTCGATTCTTCCCTTCGCTCCACCGTTAAACAGTGTTCACAGGGAAAAGACGGGTAATGCATTTCACATTATGCATTTGTGCCTCGCCCTTGAGCCCGCGATGTTCTAGCATTATACAATTAGACGAAATTCTATACCGGATATTGAATGAATTATGTTTTTTTTTTTGGAAAGGAGGTTTAAAATAAATGTATGTAAAATGGAACGCAAACAAGAAGCTGTCAGCGACATCTATTTGATCAAGTAGAATTTGACTGAAGTACTAGCATTGTGTATTTTGTCCACTGCTGCCATCATTACTCAAGAGTAAGAGTAAATCAATTTTAATATCCTGCTTTTAAATGACTATATTGAATTGCTCCAAAATAAAGGATGTAGGTTTCCATCCAGGTTGAGTCAGAAAGGTTAGGAGCTCATTTTGATGACATATTGTCTGCTATTTTCATTTAAACTTGAAGTTTGACTGGATTTTCAATCAACTGAGGCCGAGAAATTAAGAGAGATTCACCAAATGCCGGGCGCATCGTTCCGTGACCTGTCTGCACGGAATCTCACTGCTTTGATTAGACTGGCTTTCTCTTTACTTTCCTCATCTTCTTCACCGCTGGCATCCTCTCAGAGGCCTCCCTTTATCCTCACATCGGCTGGACACTGGCTTTAGACGATGCGTCGGCCTATGGCAGGAGTTCCAAGGCCCATTTTTCCTAAAGAGTCACCTGATCACACTGCAACAACTTAATTTACTCTTCATTTAGCCCCTCTATAAGAGGAATCGAGGTCTGTCGCCGTCAGATTAGAGCGTGTTACAGAAGCCGGCGGCCGACAGCAGAGGCAGGACGCGACGAGATGCTTGATGTCAACACAAGATCAGAGACAGCCAGGGTGAGAGGATGAGAGGATCTCTTGAACCCAGCAGGAGGTCCACGTTCAGATTTCCTGCTGGCTTTAGCTTTGAATCGCAGAGACGGCAACGGCATAACGAGCCACTTTCCGTCCGAGCGCTGAGACGAGAGCATTAAAAAAAAAAAAAAAATACTTTCCTTGGAGGTGTGACTTTAATGAACAGTTTGAATGTGAGACAACAGACACAATTTTTATGTCACCGGTTTTCTTGTTGACCGTCTTTCGATGATGAACTTACATTTACGCACTTTGTGTTGTGATTTTTGTGTGCCTCCGTCTGTGTGGTGTGCACACAATTTCACAGGTGTGGATAAAACACAATCAATGCATGCATCACACACACACACACACACACACACCTGCAGGGCCTCCAGGAAGCGAAATGATCCCAGGCGTCGGCCCCGGGGCACCAGGCAGAAGCTGGAGTTATGCAGGAGCTCCTGATAGTCGAACCTTTGCACAAAAACAAAAAGAAAAGACAATCTGATTAGAAGATGACAGAAGGATGGAACTGCAAGTAGAAGAAGAAGAAGAAGAAGAAAAGTGTCAAACTTTCATGGTGGATGAAACGGGACAGTATTAAAAAAACCATAACTGTTTATTTGACAGAAAAAAAGAGAAAGATGTAGAGATGACAGCACAGATGATAATAAAGCTTCCCAGAGCACTCGTGAGGGAACTGAGCCCTGAGTCCTTCTCCATGTTAGTGTGTGGTCAAGTATTCACACACGCATTTCAAAGGACAATCAAGAGAAGCTTAAGCACATATTTAAGATGGTCTCTGCACAGCTGGCAGTCCAACATGGAGTCGGATAAACCTAATCCACCTCTTTTACATCATCGAACACCGGTGACTCTGAATTTATCTCATCTCATCAAGTTATATTAGGAAAGAATCCGACCTTCTGGGTTACCCTAATTGGAGATTTCTCCCAGCTGGGGAAAGCTGACCGATCCAATAATGTTCCTGAGCAGGATCTAGTTGTCAGCCTGCAAACCGCATTTTAGCCAATGCTAATCATTTTCAGATTAAATTCTAAAGTGTAAGTTAGAGGCCTCTTCAGGCAGGACTGTCTCGGGTTTCAGCGTACGTTAAGCCCCTCCTAAATTACGCTAGCTCAGGACCCACTGCGAAACCAATTTAAAGTATCAAGCGCTCCCTTCATCCAATATTGGTAGAATGGTATCATCTATTTATCTATCGGAAGCTTGGCTGTTCGATCTTCATTCCCTGTGTTCTGCATGTCAAAGTAAGCTTGAGGAGGATACTGAACCTCACACAGCAGGGATGGGTCAGATGCACAGAAACAAATACAAGGAGACAAATAAGAGAAGATGAGATAAGAAATAAGATGTGGATTTCTGCACCCATCCAGACGGCTGTCTTCATCAGACAGCTCTGGCACATTAAAACGGCTGGAGAAGGCAAACTGTCAGCTGCTCATGATCTGCTCTCTGAAGGTGTGTTAGTCACCGTTACAGACGGCGACACATAGAACAGAGTCCGCTGAATGTTGGCATCACTGTCAGGTGTTTGGCAATGACTCAGTTGGAGTTACCAAGGATACGAACAGCAGCACATCCTCCAGAGGCTGCTAGGCTAAACCTGGAGGCTTGGAACCTGACAGTCATTTCAATGAACATTTCCCGTTAGCAGCGAGGCTTTATGTGGGCTAATTAGAAATGTCTGTACAAACGTGACGTCATTTTAAAAGATGGACTTTAGGATTGGCTGGACTTTTTCTGTCCCCGAAAACTTTGGGAGTTTTTTCCAATTTCCAATACTTCTGGCCAAAGTCTGTCTGTGCCCTCAAACCTCTGATGGGTTGTGTGTGTGTGTGTGCACATGATTTCAACGCTAGCCTGAGGAGATTTCAGATTGCAGCCTAATCTGTCTGGGGATCAACTGTCCCCACAACTGCAGCACAGGGCACCTGTGTGTGTGTGTGTGTGACAGAAGAGAAGAACAAAATAAGACGTCAGGTGTCCAGTTTGTCGCCCCGAGACAAGGTCACGCCGGCAGCGACTGAGACGGATCTGCTCAGACAGAGACAGCTTGTCACATAAAAAAATATGGTTATTTGGGCCGAACAGCAAACAAATGGTTTGCTCAAGATTAAATCTCACTTCAAAGCACGCGCGGTCATTTCGTGCTGGTCGTGCGACCTTGATTCAATTCTTGCGTGATCTTATGTTCGGTGACATCATCTTCATCTTTGAGTAAAGCAGAGCTATCTTTGCCTGCAGCCTGTGTCCCTGACTCTAGACTGCAGACCTCCCAAAGGGCCTCTGCACATAAGCGCCGGCGATGATGATGATGATGATGATGATGATGCTGGGCCGAAGGCGGAAAATAACAAGGCCAATGAACAATGCAGAGCGCTAACGGGGAATCCATCTCAGCTTTAAAAATAAATGCACAAACTTAAGCTATTATTGTGTCCTTCATTCTTGGACAAGCTGGACGTCCTTCTGTCTGCTGCTGCCATGATGAGACTTGTCCATGACAAAAATGTTGACAAAGCCCTTCAGCAAACCGCACCCACACGCATCCCAATCACAATAGCATGGTGAAGTCCTCCAGATGGGGAAGCTGAGACACGGAAAGCTGCGATCAAAGCTACTTTTAAGACGAATGCAATCAATCCATGCCACAGACAATCAGTCAAAAATGATTTTTAGCTGAGAAACAAATGAAATAGTGTCGTTCGATAGAAAGTCAAAGTCTTCTCTGAGCTTCTCTGAGACCTCGCATCTTACTTATTTTTTTTGTTTTTATTTGGAAGACAGCATTTAAAACTGCAGTACTTGATCTCTATATTGTTCAGAGTTTTTCAAGGTTTTGCAGGAAAGAGAAGCTATTGAATAATCAGCTAAGCGGCATTGCTTAAGTAATGGTGCAGGAAAAAAACATTCAGTCTTATTATGAGGCTGCAAGGAGGACACGAATCTAACTGTACGTCTCCTAACATTTATCATTATGAATGCAACAGTGTACTATATAAAGTATGAATGACATCTCCAGTAATTATAGATAAATAAACCACACACACACACACAGGCACAATGAGTAGCAGTCCCTCTTGGTGTAATTGTGTGGACTGGTTAATTATGCATTGGAGACACGTATGGATGTCCTTGGATAGAACAACAACCTTTGTTGATTAAAGAGGAAATGTGGCTAAAAGTTGCTCTGTTGCGCAATTTTTAAGACAATGTAAATAAATAAATAAATAAATAAAAACCCTGAATCCTGTTGAGGGAAATCTTTCCCTTCGAATAGCAGGAGGGAGAAAAATAAATTCGAAAAACTTTAGAATAATAAATAATAATTCATAATGAGCCAAAAGTGGAAGATGATTTCTCAAATGACATATCAATGAGTGATCAATACATTTAGTATAGTAAATCTAATAAAATAAATGAAAATAAGATTTTTGCTGCAGTGTGTCTGAGCATTGAGGCGACACATAGTCGAGTCACATTTGCTGCGTCTCCTCCGTTGAATTCCTAAACTTTCCTTTAAAAGACATATGTGTTCCAGAATGGAAGCTACAACCAGAGGCCCCCCTCTCGGCGGGACGAGATGTGGAGCAGCTGAGGGGCTTTTGTGTATCTGTGGGAGGACATGCACAGTAAATGTCCCTCCAGTATGAAAGAATAGAAACTGAGACTGCTTCGAGTCCTGATTGATCTCAGACTCAACGGAAACTTTGTCCTGCGGGTGCAGCTCGTCTTTTACTTTAGTAAAGTAGCAGCAGCTGTAGTCGTGTTGATGAAGGACTGAATGAATGGATGTTTGGCTTAAAATTCAAGCTGCTTGACTTTAACGGGTTTAGTGACAGGCAAGGGAAGTACATAAGGAGAATATAAACGATACACAGTTAGGCATTAACGTTGTATTTAATATTGCATTATTGCATTAAGTATGTACATGCCATGTTGTACTAACGTGACTTTTGTTCAGACGAGCTTTTCAACAAGTTCTAAGTAAAGTGTCTTGTTTGTTCCTTTGCGCATTAACGCTTGCACTGCTGACACATGTGCTTGTAAGTAGTAAGGGTCAAGTATCAATAGCATCGTTTAAATATCCGAGTGGGTTCAGGAGGAGGGGAAATCCAACTTTGTTGTGTCCTCGCACAAACAAATCCAGAGTGAAAACACTCAAACACGTGTGTGTGTGTGTGTGTCCTCAGTGTAACAACGCAGCGGGAATAGTTGGAAGCAAGTTCTGGTTGGATGTTTTTTTTACCTTGTATTCAAATAACTGTGGCTCCAGATATTTGTGAGGTCGGGGAGCCAAGGAGTCCCAGAGGACGCACCAAATCCACTCTGAAGGAAAAGCAGCCTTGTTATCATAAAGGTCTGCTCCCATAAGGCTGCATCAAAATACCACAAGACAGATGGCACAAGTTCACAGGAACACCTCAGCTCCCAGAGCATGTGGTGGGGAGAATGATTTGCATGTTCATTGTGACGTCTGCGTGTCTTTGAGATGCAACTACATTTCCATATCTATCTGTGTGTCTGTGCGTGCGTGTCTGTGTGTGTGTGTGTGTGTGTGTGTGTGTGTGTGTGTTTCTTTCTACGGCTGATTTGAAACATGGGTCTCTAGGCTGGGATTAAAGCTTAATGTTGTCGACTGGTCTGGATCAGAATATTAATGCATGCATGCTAACAAATGCAGTCACGCACACACAAGCACACACACACACACACCCACACATACAAATGGAACAAAAATTCTGGAATAATGTTTTGCTTCACAAATTGGGAGAGGAAAGGCTCTTGAGGGAGTTCCATTGGAGGAGGCTAAACGGGTAACTATCCATCCATCCATCCACTTCCGCTTTTTCCGCCTCACAGGAGCTGCTGGAGCCGATCCCAGCTTGCTATGGGCGAGAGGCGGGGTAACACCTCGGACGCGTCGCCAGCTGCGTGGGGCCACAAAGATCAGCAGGTGACGGGTTGACATTTTAAAATCACAGAATAAGACCGTCACTGTGTGTTTGTTCTGTGGGGGTTGTGTGAGGCTCTCTCTCTCTCTCTCTCTCTCTCTGTGTGTGTTTATCAGATATGCGAGTAGGGAAGGCACTTTAATGGAGTAGGCAGGCAGAATGTGGAAGATGAGCTGGTTATTTCCTTGTCTTGCATTGGAATCCAAACGTTTTGTTTTTTCTTTATCACAAAACAAGTCCCCCCCCCCCCCCCCCCACACACACACACACACACACAGACACACATCTTGAAGTAGTGTGTGGATGTGTGGAAGCTGTGAGGTACCATTATCACCTTCTCTGCAGGTTTCACAGGGCAAGGATGGAGGATGATGGGCCTGTGTGTGTGTGTGTGTGTGTGTGTGCGCGCGTGTTAACACACCAGCTACATTCCTTCTTCTCTGTCTTTCTTTCTGCTTTATGAGACACGTTAAATAGGAAAATACAAACCATAGTTACAGGCGGCACAGTGGCGTAATGGTTAGCGCTGTCACCTCGCATCAAGTCGGTACCTGGTTCGGACCCTATCTGTTTCATGTCACCTCTAAAATTGCAAAGGTCAAACTTCTAATTCAAAAACAAACACGCGTCTGTCACACATTCATGTCGTAACACTCATCACAGCTGCCTGTGGATCATTCAGGACTGACGGAGCCAAACAAAACCGCTCGCTCGCCCTTTTCATCCATTTCTCTGCACAATGATAATTACTTATTACCAATTGATCAGAAACACGAGTTTGAAGGCTCTCATTGGATGCAGAGTGATTTATACTCGGTCGACAGAATGTGTGAGTGTGTGTCTCGCCTCCAGATAGACCAGTTCCGTAGTGAGGAATGACAAGCCCTGGATGTTATCAGTTTCCATATTGATTTTTCTGCTCAAATGCTTAATTGAACTTGGGTTATACATAATTGAAGTTAGTTCTCCCAAACAGTCGCTCTGTTTCCCCGTCTCTTTTAACACGTCACACAATAAAAGCCCGTAACTTTCACTGCTCCGATTTCTTTCCGAGAGACGTGTGTTAATGAAGAGGCCTGGTGCTATGTTCATGTTCATGTGTCTGTGGTGTGAGCATGAATGTAGAAGAACATGTGATGATGAAGGCCACGATGAGTTCTCTGTTCAAGAAGCTCTGAGTTAATACGCGAAAGTCCAAACACTTCATCCCTTACTAAACTTCAGTGTGTGAGTCACGTCCTTTGAGATACTAGAGGTCCTGTCCGTATATTTGCTGTACTATGGAGAAGGCTTTCATTAAATAAAGATACATTTAAATGCTCAGAAAAGCCGACGGTGTGATATTTGACATACTGGAAAGGGGATCGTCACTTCAAACGGTCGTTTCTGCTGTCTGGTTGTTTGCCAGATTATCTGTAGAGGTTTGTTCACATGATCCGATCATGTTTCACTTCCTGTCGGGCCATGGCACATGACATCATCTCAGACGTTCTTTACATTTCTGGCTCTTTCTGTAAAAGATGTGAGGAACTCTAAAATTGAAACAGGAGACTTTCTTCTTTCAATTCAATTCATGTTTGTCAAAGTTTTATTATCTCGATCCCGGTTTTTGCATGTGTTTGCGATAAACCATGACAAGAAATAAATCTCGCACATTTGCTTCATTCTGCCTTGGTACTGACCTCCTCCTGGTCTAATTCAACAGAGTGAGAAAAGCTAGCCGCAATGATTACCCGTCCTGGCAGCTGCTGTTGCCATGGTTCTCACTGATTTAGAATTTTTTTTTAAACAAAGATGCTGAAAAATGAGGATACAAAAAAATAAAAAAAGGTCATCTCCATCACATTTTTTGCTGTATTTTATTCAAAAACAACAACAACATAATTACCCTTATTATCATGTGTGGAGATTTGCAGCCAGACCTGCGATCATAATATTACTCGGTTAAATAGAGATTTTCTGCAGCAGTGCTTCTGTTGCCTTTTTATCTGAAGCACTTTTGCTTGTAATTCACCTGTACAAACTCGCACGGGTCCGAGGTCCGGCATCTTTCTCAATGTCACTTTGGCACCAGGTGCTGATTCACCAGCAGCGTGATTAAATGGACGTCCGGCCGTCTCTGCTTCAGCCACATAACGCTATCGGTGGCTTTAGCGCTCAAAGGTTCCGCCTTCACAAATGTGTTTCAAAAATCTGCCGTTTACACTTCACTGTTACGCTCGGCCATCATGACAAAACCCCGAATAAACGATCACCAGTGGCGTCAGGCCGACGTGAGGAATGGCGATCTTCTTTTTCCTTTAGGGTGGAAGGTTCATTCTGGATCACATTAATTGCTCCGGTGTTAATTTGCTGCCTGCCCTACACTGCGTCTCCATTGATTGTGTTCTGCTGCAGCTTCTTGTTCATTTAACCTGGAAATTGATGGGAGCAGTTGTCTTGTCCTCCATTCCTCCTTTTTTCCCCTCCTTTTTTCCTTCTCCCTTAAACACTTCTGTTTGTCAGTGTACTACCTCCTAAATCATCCTGTTTGCAAGCTGTCTCCTCGGGCGAGAGAGTGTGTGTGTGTGTGTGTTCCGTCTCTGCACACACAGCTCCGAGTACCCATTTCACATGCTAACGTTAGCGGCTGCCAGGGAGTTGATTAATCCTGACTGTTATGTAGATCAATATAAAATGTTAGAAATTGGAAAATAATTAGGCGTTCCCTGCAGCTTCACACGGCTTCTGATTCGTCTGGATGTGTCCTACAGCTTCAGGAATGAGACATCTCCCAGGTATGCTCTGATTGGTGTTGAGGACATGCCAGCCTCTGTCATTTTAATCCCCACGCAGCCATTTCTAATGGAGAGACATCAGTGACTACATCCAAACGCCACAGTATTCCTCACTGCTGTTCCCAAATCCGTGTTCTGGTGCAAACTGGGTTCTGCTCTAAGCCCATTCACTCTGCTGAGTCTTGCTGACAGCTTGACATTTTGTATAATACGACCACTACGGGCAACCAAAGAACAAAATTCTATAATTCCACACATAGGTTAGGTTTATAATCAGGCTCACCAAAGAGAAAATGTTAAAATAAATGAGTGAGAGCAAATTATGATGTACTTCAGTGATGTCATCTGAATATTTATTTCAAAATCCGTGATAACATTAAACCTAGACATAGATGTGCGACTGCTGTTGCAAATCTACTATGAATAATGCTACACAACTTCCCTGGTGAAAGCACAAACTGTGTAACAATCCTCTCCGATAAGCCCGTCATCTCAACACAGAAAATTATATTTGAAGAAAACAAGAAAGTATATTTGATTCACGTTGCATTAAATGCAATGAATCACACACAGGTAAAACTTGAAAGATATGTCTGACTTCATCAAATATACATTTTAAACACAAATGGAATGAGTTAATCAAGTTGGAGCCCAGAAACAGGTGGTGGTGGCTGATGATTATGGAAAAACTACAATTGATGAATCTGCTCTGGGATTTGTGATCGAATTGATCTTACTGACCTTATTAGTTAAGGTTGAATTTCGTGGCCGATACTACGTATAAGACAGAAAATCCAACAAGAACAAAAATATTTTGTCAACAAAAAAACCTTGGTTCTTGGTTTTCTGCTCTATTTCCTCATAGATAATCCTTAGTATTTCACCCTCTACAAAAGGAAGTGGTACTGTAAATCAATCTGAGAGGTTCAACCTCTGTCAGTCAAAAACTAATTACCAATATGTGCTTGAACCCAGTCAATCACTTTTTAATTCAGCAAATTATTTCACAGCATTATGAGAAGGGGGTATAAAAAGAAAATTAATCAACCATCAGCAATGGCAGAGAGAGCCTGGAAACGGCTGTAAATTTGTCAAGCCACTTTATTAAATCTTAATATGGTTTAAGATCCAGCAGCTTTACTCCAACCTCTTCACCCGACCCCAGCCCATTTGCCCTATAGACATAGACGACGCCCACTTTGGCCGTCGACCCAAAAGGAGCTCCGAGTTCTTTATGATCACATTTTTCACTTTTCGCATAAATGTGCCGGCGTTGTTGGAGCTGCCACAGCAGCTACTTGCTTACACCTATGCGGCAGGGATTTATTGCTTTGACTTCATAACTTCATGACTTCAATACCGGACACAGACAGGGCAATAACTGCCCTCTGTGGGGTAGTTAAACTGAACACATTTACAGAATGTAAATGGCACTTTCTCACAAAAAAAGTATTCAAACTTAGTGACGTGTTTCAGAATTACTGCATGTTTTCAGCCCATCTTTGTTGTAAATTACTTTAGTTTAAGGTTTATCTTCCTCTGTGTATTTATTCCTTTCCCTCTTCCGTTACATTCTAGATTTGCAGTCTCCTTTGCCCGTATTCCGTTTTTTTTCCTTTTAATAATTTCCCTGAATTGCTAGACTTCTGATTTTGTTTGCTGCTATCTGCACTGTATGCTTCCCCGTGCATCTGCACGTGGATCCAAAAATGTACTTAAATATGACGGCATCACCACAAAAAGTGGGTGAGCAATGCCAAATTACATTTCATGGAGAATTATCATTGATTGAAGTGGAGCAATGACAAGAACCAGCGGGGTGAAAAGCCAAAATGCATGTATTTATTTCATCCAGACGTCTGTTACCTCCACCAAACAGCGTCACTGAGTTTTAGCTTCGAGCTAACAGAAGCACAGCTGTCTACATGCTAAAGTATTTAAAGATCGTGTTGAATAAAACATCAAAAATAACATGATCCCGCCCTTTGGGGCTGTAATGTTAAAAGCAGTTTGCCTTTGAGTTATGTATAAATGTATTTTTCGGTGCGTTGGCGCCACAGACTTTGCCGGCAGACTCCGTTCACTAGGGGGAAGAGCCTTGCTCTTCCGACAGCGGCACCACCACCACACACACACACACGATGGTGGTGGGTGACCTGCTTCCTTGCTGCCTCCGGCTTCAGCAGTGACGGGGTTGAGCTGGGCCAGACGGAGAGAGGAGCGCTCTCTGTAAACACAGCGGAAAACCGAAATAAATATCTGCGCATCGACTCCTGAGCCAGTTCTCCCATTGTTATTTTATTTAAAACCCATGCATAGGTTTCAAGACAAACATCTGTATCAAACGCTGTGGCAGTGAAATGTCAAAATTGGCACCTTTTTTGGAGGTCCTCCCTTCATTTAAGGCTTGCTCAATGGCACTTAAGGGGAGGCACGGATTAAGGATTAATGTCAGACATTTAGATTTAGGTTAGTTTAAGAAAACAACACAATCAGTGAAAGTCCGAAACTCAGCGGCTGCTCTGGACTGAAACAAGGAGACATGCAAATCCTGCTGGTGCCAACACTCAGCTGTCACTCTCAATATCCCAGACATGCACACACACACAGTATGCACTCTTGTACACACACTGAGAAACCCTCTCATATTTCTGACACACAATGCTCTGCCTAATTAGGGTTGTAATGTGAACAAAGGCAGCCCTCCTATCAGCCACAGCAGACCTCTGAGCACTCAAGTTCAGAAAGGAAACCTCTTAGTGAAGTCATGTGGTGCACGCACACACACACACACACACACACACGCGCGGTCCAACAGACTTGAAGTTTACACCACTACCGACAAAGGTTTCATCCCTTTCATTCAGATACTTGAGACACGTCCAGCATTTCTCTGAAATCTAACTCCAAATATATTTGATCACTTTCTCTTTGCCATTTAGGTGATTTAAAAACGGCACAAAAACACTTTTGAGGAAGAACATATCTTTTTTTTAGACAGCTGAAGGTAGTGATCCTTGAAGCGTCTCACTCCTCTGTCTCCTAATCCATATGAACAACTCCAACTCACTGCGTAGGAGATAATGCACCGATATGCAACTGAGGAGGAGGAGGAGGAGGAGGAGTAGCCCTGCTGTGTGTAATAATGTGCTGGATCGTAGCCCACGGATCAATCTGGCTGGGTCATAAAATCATCATTCTGATTAATAGCTGATGGGATGGTGGCGAGTAAAATAATACACACCGAACGAGGGAAATTGTTTTGGGTAAATCAGCCGTCCTCCTCGTCCATCCTGAGCTCGAGCTTTTAGTTCTACTGCGTAAATGTCCTGATGTTACTGCACGCATGAAATATATTCAAGAGCTCACCTGGGGAAGCGTTCATGCAGGGAACGATTCTCTCTGACCGGGAAGATCAAAGGCAAGGATGGGCGGCACTCATTGGAAATGAAGCTGGACTCCGGTTGGGCATAAGAGAGACAATTCTCTTTCATACCGTCTATAGATGATAAAGCAATTGGTGTAAATATAATGACGCTGATGCCCCCGACTCTCGCAATGCTAGAAAATCACATGGCCTGATGTTCCCGAATGGAAAAGTGAAAAAAAGGATAGTGGGATCGGCTTGGTTAAATATACTCACACACGTGTATAGAAAGCACACGTACACACTCACTCTCTCTCTCTCTCACACACACACACACACACAACTCTGGCCTTCTGTCAATAATGAAGCAGATAATAAGCTGCTTCACGCTCTGCTGTAGCAAAACCAAAATCAAAACGCTGTTGATTTAAGAATCAAAATGCGTACACTCATAGGTTTTTCATCTTCCATGCTCTGTGGTAATGATGAGGTAGTGCTTTAGTGTGTGTGTGTGTGCGCGCGTGTGTGTGCAAGCTGTATATCAAAATCCTGAGGAGCAGGCAGTGGGCTTGCGAGGCTGCGTTGAGAATCCATTCTCCGTGCCTCATGCCTCATTTCAGCTCTCTGTATTTCTGAGAAAGGATCTCTGACTCCGACGTCGTCACCAGAAGAGCTTCTGTGGGTGGGGGTGGGGAGTGGGGGGGGGGGGGGATTTATGAACTTGTGAAAGAAAGAACAAGAAAAGACAAAGAGCCATGTAAACATTGCAATTTTGGAAGGACACCAAAAGCACTATCTGTGCTGGTAACTTTGTGTTGTCGGGTTCAAAGGCTGCCAAAGCAGCTCCAGATTGTTGTTGGCTGAACTCTGATATTCCACAATCAAAGAGAGCAACTCTTCTCTTGTAAGACCAGCAAAATCCTGATTCCACATGAAAATATATTTTTCTTGTATTGATTTTTTTTTCAGCAGTGAATATATATATATATATTTATTTATTTATATAAGCGAGAATTTAAGCTCGGAGCTAAAGATTCTACTGCAGACAAACTCAAATCCTTGAATGCCAAATCCACTGTGTGAAAACAACTAGCAAAGGCCAATCCTGAAAACCCTTTCAAATGTTTGGTTTGCTCCATGTTTCCTTATTTTCGAGAGATTTGAAATGATGGCCCAGTAAAGCAAAGGTGAGCTTCCAGAGCTGGATGTTATTTTACCAGACCTGCCAGCGGTTGTGAATTTGTCAGACATTTTTTAAAAACATGTTCTTGGTGACAGTCTGAACGACACAGATCCGATTTTTTTTTTCAAATGCGACCCAGGCCACTTGGGTATGTTCTCCTAAATCCGGTACGTATCAGATCTTTTGCAAGGTGACTTCATTCTGGGTCGTATTCATCCGACCTGCACGTCAATGATACACGACTCCGCACCACACGCGTTTCTTTGTGGTACCGCCATCACAGAACGCCATGGCTAAAAACCTGGCTCTCTTCCTTTTTTAATCTTCTTCTTAAAAACATTAAGTTGCAAATGTGCTGCCTCCCGTTGGACAGCAGATTTAAAATCGCCACCGTTACCGTCCTTATTTACTTCCACATACACTGAGCGTCCCACACACTGCGTGAGGACGCATGCAGGACACTTTTGGGTCGTACGCAGTTCACACAGGAGATCACATACACGCCACATTGAGCATTAAGTCCTGGAGTGTGAACGCAGCCTCAGATGTTCTTCTGATTAACTCCATTTAAACAAACACCTGCTTTATCTTACTTCTTCCCGGCCTTATACAAGACATCCATATAAATAGACCTGTTACTGGATCTAACCGAGTGTGTGAGAATAAAAAGTGGCAGAGACTCGACAAACAATCGGCAGCCACGCCATCATTGCACCATTTACTCTAACGAGACCGTCATTTTCTAAATCAACATCCGGCTGCATTTAAGAACACATCAAGCCATCATCCGCCAACTACTGGCCTGTTGGAGCCACCCTCGATTACACCCCATTACAAAGACACGCGCAGGAACGCGAGGCTGCGGCCCAGTCTGGATCCTTTGATGAGCAGGATGTGATCTCTTCTGTGTTTGATGGTGCAATTAAACACGCTAACAAAGTGAACAGATGTCGGCGAACGTGTCTGAACTACCTCTACAAAAAGGTGCAAATTAGGATTTGTCAGAGGTTGTCTCGTAACCA
Source organism: Brachionichthys hirsutus (assembly GCF_040956055.1). Classification (NCBI taxonomy): domain Eukaryota; kingdom Metazoa; phylum Chordata; class Actinopteri; order Lophiiformes; family Brachionichthyidae; genus Brachionichthys; species Brachionichthys hirsutus. The sequence continues at coordinate 17,553 of NW_027180665.1, read as the reverse complement.
TGACACCATCTGTTGAACACAGTCTCTCTCTCTCTCTCTCTCTCTCTCTCGCTCTCTCTCTCTCAGATATTGTTGTACATCCAGTAGTAAAGTCCGACAGTAGGAACATCCATGATTTTAATTAGAAACCGAGAAGACAAGCTTCCATCCATTTTCCTCCGCGTCACAGGAGTTGCTGGAGCCTATGCTAGCTTGCTACGGGCGAGACACGGGGTACACCCTGGATATGTCACCGGCACCACACAGAGACAGACAACCACTCACACACACACACACACACACACACACACACACTAAGGACAATTTTAGAGTAATCAATTCACCAAATTGCATGTTTTTGGAGGTGGAAGGAAACTGGGAGAACATAGAAACTCCACACAGATAGGATTTGAACCCACCCTTCTTGCTGCTGTGAGGTTACTGCTCTGACCTCTACGCCAACTTGCCGCACCCGTTTGTGTGTTGAAGACCTCCGGGGTTTAGTCCACCCTTGTCAAGCGGAGTGCGAAGTAGGCTTTCATACAACACGGACGAGGATTTGGTACATTTATCCCAATTCGATTTATCCCCTTGCAGCTTTCAAGCCGCGCCTTCATCACAGTCATCATCAACACGGGGAGATGATTTTGATGAGGGGCTCCGGATAAATCCGCTCTCCTGTCATCATATCCATCTCCATAAAAATTAAACAGCGTCTATCTGTTAATGAAGACCGTTTGATATGGATGGAAACTGCGGGAAAAAAATTAGCGAGGGGCTGGGATAATTTAACAATCATCGCCGAAGGTCAAAAGCAAGCCTGGTGCTGATTGAAAAGCAGCTTGACTTTCTAATCAAAATGATGCAGGACATCCCCGTATTTCATCTAAGACTCCAAAAATACACCGATTCATCCAGGGAAACAAAATAAGATTATGATGAACCCCTGAACTGACATTTCTTTCATTGCATGTAAGTGACGGAGGTCACCGATTATTTGACCTTGAAAGGAAAGCTCAGCACTGTTGATCCAAATTACAAAATTACGATGGAGAACTTCCAGTGTTCAAGGAAAAAAATATAGAAGGGGATAAAAAAATCATCCTGGAAGGGCAGTGAAGTCCTGGTTTCAAAAGGTTATATCCTAATTTTTCCTTTCTGCAGGTTCGTGCCATTACCCAGTTCCAGTATATTGTGAACACACACTCAAATCCTGCTGCATTAATCCAGGTGTGTGTGTGTGTGTGAGAGAGAGAGTGTTATGCCGCCACTTGTCTCGCCCGTCTCCAGCAAAGGATTAAACAAGAGGAAGGATAGCTTTCAAGTAGGTATTAGGCTAAAGCCGGGTCTCCGGAGGTCATTATTCAGTCGGCATCAGGACCCCTAAAACCCAACAGAGCGCAGGCAGAAGGTGTCGGCGCCATCCGTAATAAAAGCAGCACGGCTCAGCTGTGTGGATATAATGAATACGGCATCACTATGCAAGAGTCGGGAAGAACAGCAATATCTTTGAGAAACTTTCTCAGGGTGACAGACACTGGCGGGCCGTCTCCCCGGGTATAAATAATGCCTCGCACATTTGTCGCTCTCGTCTGACATTTGCTCGCCGACACGTTCCTGGGAGGACACCCAGACACAATTTATATTGACATTCGCGCATTAAGTCTCCGGCATACCTCAAACGCATCACCTCGCATAAACACATTGCAAAGACTCGCAGTCAAGCATGCGAACATGCACATCTTGTCGCGCGTCATGTCAGACAATAAATCCAATGTCTTTAAGCCCCCCCCCCCCCCCAAAAAAACCCCAGATACGAATGGATTCCACTCGTGCCACACAGCAGGGCGCTACGCTAGCAGTGGATTAGGAGGACAATCTGATTGAACGTGACCGTGGCTGTAACTGCACTCGTCCATCACCTCAGGTTCGACTGTGTTGTCGAGCCAAAATAGACAATTAGCCTCTCCTGAGTGGTGAAACTGGCACCTCCTCCATAGATGAATGGTTTTTTTTTAGAGAAATGTTATTATCTTTCAAAGCTTTAGCTCCGGTTCATTTGCTATCCCCGCATGCTGAATTGTTCATATTGCATATTTCGTGTTGTGGGACAAGTTCATTTCCTGTTTTATTTTGAAAGTTGATCATTTCCCCGCGTTTTTCTTAACACCTCCTGTCGTCGCTTTTCTTCGGGTTCTGCCTTTTAGTTCTTTGCTCAGTTCTTGTTCACACCTGTCCTCCACAAAAACCTTAAATTAAAAATATCCTGCTGAATAAATATGCTTTAGACTTTTACATCTTACGTCTGTGATTTTATTTATTTTTATGTTTGTTTATAGACAATTGTCTCATTGACAAGAAAACGAATGAATGGATGGAGATTCCTGCAGTTTGATATTATTCCCTTTGATTGATTGTTTTTAAAGTTAGTTCAAGGTAAAAATATCATTTGTGTTTGTTTAATAACAATGAAATAATGACGACTCACTTATTTATTTATTTTATTTTGCTTCTTGTTTTTCCCCACCGGGTGCAATTTTGATTTAGCCAAAACAGAACTTTACGAATGATTCAAATTAGACAAGATATTTGCGTCGCGTTTCTGCGAGGAAAAATGTGTTGAATGCCTAAAAAGATGAAGGTATATTTTATCAAATAAAAGTCTAAGGTTTCCCCTGGAAAATAAAACACACAACGCCTGGAGCAGACAAAGTCTGTTTTGGGGTGGATGCCGCCTCTACTAAAACATATTGATCGGAAATTAGATGTGATCGGAGGAGAATAGGATGGCTCGTATGTGTGTGTGTGCGTGTGTCATTTGTGTCATTGGCCGGGGGGGGGTTGTTTACCTTTGAGGCGATTGCCGGCCTCTCACACAAGCCCACCCCAGACAGTGATGCATGGTAAATAATAGAAGAGCTTTTGACTGAGGACAGACGCACACAGAGATCAGCATCCAAGGTTAAAGATGGGTGTGGGTGTAACAGGAGAGATCCTCACGGACAAGCCATTAATACACGAGAAGGCTCCGCCGGACCAGAGAGGGAACAGAGCGGCGTGCAGCCGGCGTGGACTCCGACATCTGCATCTTAAATGTGTGAGAGCTTTGGATGACTCTGACAGCTCAGTCAATACGATTCACGCGGCATCGCCCCCGTCCTTACTTACTCGCATTACAGATTCTCACCGTTCGTATAAACCCACGACCACATCGGTGAATATCAGGTGTGATGATTACAATAATAATTATGTGGTTTTCGAGAGATGCTCGGCGCTTTGGTGACTCATCATTTTCACCCAGCCGGAATCCTGCAGGTGTGACGACATCCGTGTGTAGAGAGGGAACCAGGATGACATTAGCGACTAGGCCTGACCTCTTATGTCAACATGTCTGTCCAATAATCCGGACACAGCTTAAATGACCCGTCAATCAATCGATGAGTCAAACATCTGACGACAACTGCTGACTTTATTCCAGCAGGATGAGGTTGGATGATTGAATTCCTCTTCAGTTTTGGTTTAATCGGGGGGGGGGGCGTCTGTGAATGTTCCAGTCTTTGGAGGAGGTAACATTAGAGGTGAACCAGGTTCGAGACGATGTGTGTAGCTGTGAGATCAGGTTGTGTGTGTGTGGATGTTAACAGCGCTGATCAATATGGTGGATGTCACCAATCTCCCCGGGCGGTGACCGAACGTGGATCCAATCCCCAGGAGCAATTACTGCACTCCAACCCTCTCGCCCTCTGAGTCTCCTCGTTTGCTGTTATTGTTCAGCGAAGAAATGGACAGTTTGACCAACATCAAAGACGGACTTGAAAAGGAATAAATCTACGCAGCGGATAGCAGTGGCATTTATATGGAAATCAGGTTTCCTCTTTTTTGCTTGAGGCCTGATATGAATCCGTCACTGAATTAGTTTCTAATTTTTTTTTAATGTAAATCTCTGTTTTGTTTGCAGATGAAATATAATGTAGTTTTACTTCAGACTTCAAACCGAGTGTAGTTTTTAGGGACCTGTAACTTGAGTTTTAGTCAATAGGTATGTGTCAATCTTCCAACAAAAAATACTGAGTCTTTTGTCCACAAAGAGCCCGTGTTCAGGCTCCCCCCTGTTGGACAGCTCCATTAAAGGTTGAACACCAGTTTTGGTTCTGCTTCCTGGTTGGACCGAGCTTCATCCGTGATTTCTAAGCGGGGCATAATTGTAATACTTCCTGCGCAAGTGAGATTTAATGTGTAATTATATATTGACATGCAGCACATTTACTCCTTTTAGTCCAGACAGGCAGTGAAAGCAACACAAAGACAAAGGCAAATGGTGTGTGACGTCCGAATGATGGCCTTGAACAAATCGCCCTTGATCGCTGAACAAAACTGATTGCTTTACTTAGCTGATAAGTTGATTGCATGGAAAATGTGTCAAAGTCAAAGTAGCTTTACTGTCAATTCCTTCACGTGTCAAGACATACGAAGAATTGAGAGGACGTTTCCCGCTCTCGCACGGTGAGACAGATAAGGTGCACATTTCTAATACTAAAAATAAACATTAAAATACATGGCATTGATATACTATGCAAGTCAGTCTTGAATGGCGTGAACACAAATCAAGATTGGTTGGTGCTTAATCGGAGAAAAAATGTAAATGCAAACAAATAACAAACTCCAAAATGTGTAAGTAACAGAATGTATTTAGCAGAGATTTCCTTTGGTTCTCTCCTATTTCCTTCCTTGGAGAAAGCTGAGACCTGCGGGTTGTGGCCACCAATATTAGTTAAGTATTTATTTACAGGTGCCTGCAAAGCTGTCCTGTGAATAATTCATCTTGCATGCTTGGAGGAGTCTGTTGACAAGGCAGCCTGATGCAGGAGAAAGGAAATCGATGCAGCTATGATGGGCAGCAGACGCCAGCATATCTGCTTCTGACCCGAATCGAGATATAGGTGTGTGTGTGTGAGAGCGTATGCATGTGTGTGTGTGTGTGTGTATTTACAGTAGTTAGAACACAGCCCTATGTAAAGTGATCAGGTCCCGATCTGCTGATCTGACTGAAACAGTGCCTGTCGAAGGCAGGCGTGCCTCAGGGAGATGCCATCTTTTTGCATTCTTTTTGTTATACACTGCAGACGGGTAACTCAAGTACGCCGCAACAACTGACCCCCCACCCCCCCCCCCCCCTCCCCCACCTGCTGCCATTAGAAGCAGAAACATTTAATGTTTAATTGATTTGATTTTGGTTAAGCATGAATGTTGCAGAGGCCTCCTGTTGTTGTTGTTGTTATTAGAAATGGAGACTGCCCTCTGAAGGAATGATGCGTGTCCATTTTAGTGGCACATTATTGATTCACTCAGTCAGGTGACCTTGGAAAATCACGAGGAGGTGGTCGGGGTGGATGGATGGGTCAAGAACACATCAGGAAACGGAGTTTAGATTAGGTTTTTTTTGCCTTAAATGCAACTAAGATCATACCAGAATGATCGGCGGTCTCTAATCTCAAACCTGTTGTCATTTTTTATTATTATTATTTATTTATTATTTCACCCCAAACTTTACGTCTTAGATGCTTTTTGAAAACCTGATGTCTCTCTCTTCCCCCATCCTCACAGGACAACCAATTTGTTTCACTACACTTTGTTTCCCATTTGACTATGTCCCGTCATTAACATCGCTCTCTCTCTCTCTCTCTCTCTCTCGCTCTCTCTCTCTCTCGCCCTCTCTCTCTCTCGCCCTCTCTCTTCCTCTCCTAACTTTAATCAGCGTCGCTACAATGAAGACAAACTGTGGAGGGATAATTGAGCGCTAACATGAGTCAGAGCAAGACGAATGAAGACAAACGACAAGTCTCTTTCCGAGGACGTCTTTGCTCTTCACAGACAATTTCAACAATCCTGTGAATGAGACGCCTTTGAGCTTCCTGTTCGCTTTGCGAAAATGAAAGCAGCGTCTTTATCAAAAGGAGCACCCTCGTCTTTTGAACACGATTTTATTGTGTGGCCACTAGACCTTTTACCGCCAATTGAAGATGATGTTTTTAACATTACAAGTTTATATATATTTTATATATATATTACTATCAGAAAAACATAAAATATTACCAAAAATGATTCGTAGAATGGTTTAAACTTTATCTGCACCAACATTAATTTAATTATCCTTGTAAACTAAAAGGTTTTTAACATCATGTAAATTCAGTTGTTTTACTGATAGATTTGTGACCAGTATAATCTCTGTAAATGAACAAACTGTATATTTATTTCAAGACATGTAATGTTCTTCTAAGTTGCAGGCAGAAGCTGTATATATATATAAAAAAGAAATCAGGTGAAACGTTTTAGTATCTAGAAACTTAGATGCAAGGAAGTGGAAACAGAAGAAAAATTCCTGAAAGAATTTAAAAAAAAGAAATAAAAATGGACATTTTCAATTATTCTCTGAAGTACGCAGTCAGGAGTACACAGAGGTACTAAATGAGAGAATAGAGACAATCCATCAAAGAGACTGTGCAGTTAAAGCTGAAGGAAAAAACGGATAACCACAGAGGGAACCACCTCACAGAGACTTGACACCTTCCTGCCAGCCGATCTTAATATGCTAAATCTGTCACAACTCTCACACACACAGCGGAATGGAAACTCACCTGTGACATATAAGCAGACGCCACACAAGATAATGCCCTCGACTTCTGCTCCACCGTTAATGCCGGAATCATATTTCTCCAAATTTCAGCTGATATAAATCCACAGAGTTTTGTATTCTGTCTACTTCTTCCATTCTAAACTACAATCTACAAAGGATCACACATCAATCAAGCTGCGTAGAGACATCTATTTTTATATTTACCGTCGGCGCTGCCCACACGCAGTCCTCAATGTAGGACTTTCTTCTTTAAAAGCACTTGGAAAAAAAAAGAATCTTACTTCTACCAGCTTTCATTCATGTACTTTTTTACGGTTTAATTTCAGCTTCAGAGGATGGGGAGGTATTTCTCCTGCGCTTTTTCAAAGTGTTTGAAGATAATATATTCTTTATTTCTTTGTCACACAGACCTTTATGGGAGTTCAACAACTAGGACTTGCCTGCTCAGGAGATAAGATGAAACTTTGTCATATCTTTTTAGGTTTTTCGTGTTTCCTTTACTCAAACACTTTCCTCCAAACAAATCATCTTATTATTATGTATTTATTTATTTTCTGGAGAGAATGTTATGGGATAGCTTCTATTCCAAGGCAGCATTTTATGTAATTGCACCATTTAAAATCCCAGGTCACCCCATCTTAATCTGTATTTACAAGCATACTTTGCTTCCTTTTGGTGCCTTGAATGTTTGCTCCTTGATGAAACTATCCATTCCCTCTTCAGTCCCTCTTCCCTGATGCTTCCCTCTCTGCCCCCAGAGTTTAATTACATGGCATTAAACAGAGTGTGTGTGTTTGTGTGTGTGTGTGTGTGTGTGTGTGTGAGAGTGCGTGGCCTTTAAGGTCATGCATATTTGGGGTGTAGTGCATCATTTTGTTATTTGTATTCATCTTGTTCCATTGCTAATTATTCTGCACACTTCCCATTCTGCTCAGAATTTTTATCTAGTGTTTTAGTGTTTTTATGTTTCCATTCCCTTTGATTTAGTATTTTGTACATGAAATGAAACTGAATATTTGTTTAGTTTGTTAAGTTTTTTTTAATTAGTTTTTAGTTTTAGCCACAGTGTTGATAGATAATGATATTACATTTTTACATTTGAATTTTAGTGGCCAAACATTTTCTCACATGATGCAAAATTTATTTCACAACGTTCCAATTGGCAAACTTGAAAACCAAAAGTACACAAGAGTTAATGGGATGGGAATAATGGGAATGCGTTGAGCATTTCACTTCCCAATAATTGAATAAATACATAAATCCAGCAGTAAAACGGTATTGCACCCCTTCTGCTGACATGTTTCTACGTGTGTGATCAGACCCTTTGCATCCATCTAAAGGCACCCACTAAAAAGATGAGCCTAATACATTTATTTTGCATTTAAACGCTGATTTATATTGTCTTGAGTCCACTGTCGTGGCAGTTATGTGATTTTGAGGATGTTGACAAAGAGTATTTCCATAATCTCCCTCCACTGAGTCAGATGATATTCAGAACAAACGGAAATACTTCCGATCCATCACGTCTGGTTCCAATTTCCTCTATCTGAACGGCATTGTCCTCTAGCAATGCATGGACAACATTGGTTTCTGTGGCCTGTGGAGGGGAAACATGCTGAAGGGGACAGTGGCATCAATCAACACCTAATCTAAGAAGTGACTCAGCCAATGGCAGAGGGAAATAAACAAGACAGCCAAGATAATACTGGAATGCTGGAACAACAGCAGGGTGGTGCAATGAATCTGTTCAGCTCATTTTTCACCAGATACACAACAAATCAGATATTTGTGGGGGCGGCCGGTGCAAAACGCTGTTACCGACCATGCATTTGTGACCCGAGAGAGATGCACTGGTGACAGAAATAGTGAGCCGGACAGGTCGGAAGGACAAGGAAAATGGAAAATGATGCAAAAGTAACCTGAGGGGATGCGCAACCTTCAGCAACTCTATTTTAAAAAGACATCAGCTGCTGTTAAGTCATTACTGTGGAACTGAGATGGTGCCTGTCACTCAAATGCTTTACATGTACTGGCAAATACACTTATATGTGATGCAAACACTTCTTTCTAGAAATAAAGATGCACAACTATTAAATATTCTGAAGGAAAAGTGCTACAAGCAGAGTGTTTTGCACAACTATTCTACCACTGTACCCAAACAGCCTCCATTCAGCACAACATCTAGGCAAAGTGAGCTTAAAACTCATCTAATAAAAGTTGCCTTTGCCATCAAACAGTAATCAAAAACCTCTTCCACCAGTGCCGTCAAATGATTTAAGACTGGGAAAGGGAACAGATGTATCCTTGGCAGGCTCTCCTCTCTGTTATTTGCAAGTTTGGGTGGGAGCTCTGAATGTGCAGTGGCAGCAGTCACTTTCAATGATCCCACTGGGTGAAGTCTTAAAGGTTTTGGACCTCAGTAATTTCAATCATTTATGCAACAGCGATTGAGAAATTGACATTCCGTACCTCCATCTACATTATAATGAGGCTTCTTACAAGACATAATGATCACCTGACAACTTATTGCAATGCATTGACGATCCAGTGTTTAATTTGTTTTATTATTTTCTGACATAAACATTTGAATTAATTGCAACTTTTTTTTATTATTAATATTCAGGCAGTTCTTCTTTTGCGACTTAAAGCGCTTTCTAAATTTGCAGGAACTCTAATGATCATCTTTCCTAAGCAGATCATGGCGTGCGGAGCGACAAGCTGCCTCCTGATGCCAATTCAACAATACATTTGCTTTTCGGGCCCACGGCCCACCATAAGTTTCCAAGCCTCCCCACCCCCACCCCGAGGGAAAACGTTTGTGCATCCTTGTTTTAGAGAGATAAGAGGCTTAGTGAAAATTCAGCAGTGATACTTAAACGACTCTCCTCTGCTCTTTTATTCATCGCTCACTTGTCTGTCGGCTTCCATCGGTTAGAAGCCTAAATGCCAACAGAGAGGAAATAACTACCAGGATGAAACTGTCTTGAAACCGCTGCATGGTTTTACTGCACACAGGAAGCAGGACTGATATTCCCAGAAAGATTGGAATGTAAATGCGGTTGCCCGTAGCGATGAACTCTGCAGCTTCTCACAGCAATTTGATTCAGCGTCTTTCCTTGCATTGCCTTTGTGGTCTCCAACTTATCTCTTTGGTTCACTTTAATCACTTTTAGTCAGCCTTCGTTTACTGCAGCTGGTTCTGCAGACGAGGTCCGACTAACCCACTGTCGCCTGCCTGCCCGCCACAAAGGGGCAATCAGACAGTAGGTTGCAGCTAGCCGCTGAACATAAGGGAGACAGATATTTCCCCCAGGAGTTAGTGGAGGCCACGAAGAACGGGAGGGACGGGATAAAATGGTATTAATAACACTGGGAATGAGACGGGAATCCCTTTAATGGATGGGATAATGGATGTCAGAGTGTGGAGACCACAGAGGCTGTATTTTGCACCTTTGTTGTCATTTATTGCAAGCCTATTATTGACCTTTCATCTCAACACTCACCCCATCATATTAACTGTACACGAGCGTAGTATCTGGTATCATCTGGACGTGTACTCCTGAGGAATGCACACAACCCAACATTCCACATGATCCCAGAACATGTTTGAAATGTTCAAATACAGCCTGATTCGCCAATTAAATTCCAGCAAACGACTGTTTTCTTTTTAATGCATGTGATCAAAAACAACATCCGAAATATTTCCCAATATTTTCTTGCTGAAAAAAAATGCGTTGCTTGACTGAATCAGGCCAAATTATCCCGCCAGTGAGTTTTAAGTTCCGAACAATAAACCTCAAACCATGAGGGCCGATCAAAAAACAAAAGATTTAGTCCATTGCCAGGAACACACCAACGCACATCCACGCACACCCACGCACATACACGCACACGCACACCCTCACACATACACGCACACCCACACACACCCACGCACACCCACGCACACCCACGCACACCCACGCACACCCACACACACACATCCACGCCAGCCATCCGGTTCTGGTCCAACGCAGCAGAAACTGCTGGAGTTGCTATGAGATTTTAAATTCCTAATTTTCACAAAGACAAAAATCAATATGTTGACCATTAGATCCACATTCACCGTTTGTGTAGTTGAATCAATCAGGATTGCTTTTTATGCCTTTATTTTTATTTTATTTGACTTCATTAAATTGCCATAAAGTCTTCACTACCACTCCATATGATGCCAACTGTTTTTATTTTATTTTCATTTTTTATTAACATATTTATTTAATTAATTATTAATTTATATCCGTTAAATTTGTTTTGGTTTTACTATTTTCTATTCTGTTAAATTCTTATTTTCGATATGTTATTTTTGATATGTATTGTACGGTGTCCTTGAGTGCCAAGAAAAGCGCCTTTAAATAACATTTATTATTATTATTATTATTATTACTAATAAAGTTTTCTTCAATTGAAGACTAATATTGTTTACTGATGTTTCCTTTGCGTTGTGATTCCGCCCATCCATCCGTCTCCTTCCGGGCTGAGTCCGGAGGTGAGGAAGGCAGCAAACTGCATAAATAAGGGCATTAAATATAAAATATTAATCTTTTGCACACACCTCTTAGTGTGTTCATTATTATATTATTAGCTTAAATGTGGTGAGAACTCCATCCGAAAATGACATTAAAGGCATTTTATCCATCTGTGAGGGAGACGCATTAACCTTAAACTGATATTTAAATGTCACGACAGTGTGTGAGTGTTTGGGTGCACGTGTGTGCGCGTGCGACAAGAATATAGAAAACGTAACTCAATAGAGGCCTACCCTTTCCAGCTGCATATTGTATTAGATTATGCAGCCACAGATGACTGATTGCTGGGGCCGATGTTTTCATCAATTAGCCCAATTACCAAACAGCTCCAGCAGCCCCCCCCCTCCCCCCATCCTCGGGTCATGTATGAGTTTAGATTTGAGCACACCTATGTTCACACTCTTCACATGTTTGTGTCTACATGAGTCATCATTTTAGAGAAGTCACGTTGTTTCCAAACTTGCAGCTGTTGCATTGAAGATTGTCCCTCGTGAAGCGTTCATGATTTTCATTAATATTTCTTATTTTATTAAATACTTCATGCAGAATTTATTTTTTAAATACTTATTTTGAATTAATTATTTGATGTGGAAAATATCCAAAAGGATTTTCTAGAGCTCGTCAAGATGTCTCCAGATATCAAGTAAATATTTGCAGTTGAGGAAGAAGCGACTGTTGATGTTCTTCTTACAAATAGATTTTCTGCTGATCTTCTAATTAATTGGCTGATAGTTTGCTGCTGGATGTATTGAGATGCGTCTTCTCTCGTCGTACCCTCTGAGTCGCTTTTGTCGAGGCCAGTTTCAGTTCTGTACCATCTTTTCATTATAATGAGCACCAGATGTGTTGTTACCGTACTTTTACTGTGATCCTTACATCATTTGCAATGATTGTTACTTGCACAGTGTTGGTGAAACGCCAGCAGAGCAATTGGCAGCGTGGAGGTCTGTGTGAGTGTGAGTGTGCGAGGAACCATAGTTCTGTTCGGGGTGATCTGGATTCCTCTGATGAGCGGAAACAGCTGGACGTCCAAATGGCTGCTGGAAGTCCTGGGATCGGACCGGGTTAAATGTCGGTTAAAGTGGGCAGCAGATCTATTTGTTTATCCCACTCTATCCAAAGTGAGCATAGAAAACAGTCACTGCAATTCAGCAGCAAGGTGAGTTTAATTCTTTATTGTTGTCATTAGATTGTTATAGGCAGACAAAAGAGACGAGACAAATTCCTTTTAGACTGAGGCGGAGGCCTGATTTGTAAGGACATGTCCAACCCATCAGGGTGCACCATGTTCTGCAGAAGTTCTACGACAAAGACATGGAGAATGTTAGTAGGAACACTTTGATGTTACAGGGGGTTGAGGTAACCGTGAAGAGACTACCTCCAACCGGAGTCATGGCACCGCTCATCAGAAATCTCCTTAAAGAATGTGATTCAAGATTCCGTCATTACGCGACACGGTTTTAAGACCAGCCGGGTTTGAAATCCCTTTTCTTTTCTTTTTTTATTCCAGCAACGGTGGAATATCAGATCTTGCCAAAATCTCTAAACTTTGCAGGGTCCTAAATTGCCTCTCCTCAAAACAGGAATCTATCGAGCAGATCCTAACTGGGGTTTAGAAACACACCCATGCTGAGATCTCAGGATAGGCGCCTGGAGCAGGAGTCAGCGCAGGGTGACACAGCAGCCATTAATCAGGAGAGCTCCACAGCACATATAAGAGCTGCTACTTGTGCTCCGTTCCAGTCGGTGATGCTGGAGTCTATTTTCTCTGCAGCATCCTCCTGGCTTGCATTAGCTGCAAATGCACAAGAGCCTACCAATCAAGTCATTATTGAGCAATACCAATTTATCTGTGTGTGTGATGTGCAGGACAAATTAATGCGTTGCCAAATATAGTTTGGAGAGGATATCTTTTTGGTAATCAATGTAAATTGATTGTTAAATAGGCCAGACTCAAGTATGCATTCATTTTAGCTGCAAAGACATTGTACTATAGCTAATATCAAATTACCAAACTGTATTAGAGTCAGAGATATTAAAAGTTCTGGAAACAGAGTGGCGCCTTCTGGAAACTACATTGGATAAATAGCTGAAGGAGAACGAGGTGGACCTTTTGTCTTGGACAGTCAAATGTAATCTCGCTGATGCAGCAGAGACATTCCACCGGCAGTTTGATAATGAAGGGATAAAACAAAAATATCTAATGGACCAGTATCAATTTTATCAACCCAAAAGAAAAAGCCCAACTCAGCCCCTGCATACCCAAAGGTTCTGAGAGTGGCATATCCCTACATTGGAAGATCTTTGACAACCATTCAGACCAATGGACCAGCCACTGGGAGCACACTGGGGCTCGGTGTGTTGCTCCTGCGGGGCCCAGTGATCGAACCTTCGACCCTCTGAGCCACACCGGCCGCCTGTTGCGATGAATATCCAGGGTAATGCTCATCAATATGTATATATTGATTTTGAAGATAATAACCAGGCTCCAGTTGGACCCGAAGCTGCAGTTGTTGTTGATGTTGTTTTATTATTTATCTGCACAAGTCGATTAGCGAGTAGATGCAGTGAAAATCAAGACAAATGGAAAAGGCGCCGTTTGTTGGTGGTACAGGCGGAGCATTATGACGCTAAATTACAGCATTTATTTTTCATTACCGAAGACAGCTGTGCCAAACTGGAATAAATGCAATTAAAAGGACACTCCCCCACCCCAAATGTGGAGCCTTTTTAAACTAGCCAGACCCCCTGACACCGGATGGCTATTCGTGCCCGTGTTTGTCTCGGATTGTGAGTCTGTGTGAGTCTGTGTGCGTCTGTGTGCGTCTGTGTGCGTCTGTGTGCGTCTCTGCTTCTGAAATGTGAGCTCAGCAGGATTCTCTGCATCTCGTGGCCGGCGCCCAAGGGCTTGACAAATAGGCTCTGGCCCGGCGGTGCGGCTTATTAGCAACATTTGTATGAATCCTCACCTATGCGCGTGTTTGCGTGTGTGTGTGTGTGTGTCACTTAACATTCGAATGTGATGTATGAGCTCACCTTTTGCTAGACTTGCAGTCAGCATTTGTCACATGCAGACACCGACCTCAGTTCGGCTCGCGGCTAACGTTCCCTTAATACCTGCGACTGCTGCGCAGCCATAAAGCGAGTCTGTCTAGATCGCCGCTTCCTGATGGACGGAAGTCGCAGAGCTCCAAATTAAAACCAAACAGTTTGCCTCCTCAGATTCTTACCATATTAACAGCACTGCATGCTGCCATGGACCCGTACTCTGTCCGGTTCTGTTAATTGCGTGCTCCTCTCATGCCGCTCAGATGCGGCTGGAGACGACCGAGCAACGAGACACACCTGGAGACCATCTCTGCTCATCAGCAGCCACACATAAAACCTGGACTCAACATCCCGCTTCCTGCCAGGTGACGATCGCCCTAGCGGCCGTGCTGGCTCGTTTCCTTCCCTCCTGTGTTTTTTAGTTCCGCATCTCGTGAAGCTCGTCCGTCCTGTAGCTTTAGTTATTTGAACATTGGTTAAATTAATTTGCTTTAATTAAGTTGTACTCAAAAGCCTCTCCCTTTGTCTACGCCTCTGCGGGGTCCACACTCTAGTTCCGACATTACACACGCGTGCGTAAAAAAAAAAAACGATGACTCAACTATCAAATCGGTGATTAATCAATTTCTAGCAAGAGATATTACCCAAAGCCTGACGTGACACAAGCCCTAACCCGATGTGAAATGCTAACCAATGTCCAGTCAGAATCTTCTGGATGTATTCCTGAATCTAAACTCACCATGCAGACGGAACTCTTCCTGCAAAGCGACGTTCTTAAATCAGAGCGCGATGACAATACTACACGAATAATGCTGACAGAGTATTTACAGTATATCATAACACTCTTCCTCGTGACAAGATGATGCATTACTACAATATTTAAAGGAAGTTTTTAAGATGCATACTTTAAAGAAGAGTACATATCAGGTATGAAATTGATAGGACAGCGGGACGAAGCCAACATCTGCTGCTCCAGCCTAAAGGACGGAACCATGAACGCATCAATACACAGCGCTGATATTTCAGAGTCGTGGTCAGAGCCGCAGATTCTTGAACTTGCACAAACCTCAGTTAGATAAATGATCAATAAGTCAGAGTAACACGGTCAACTAATCCATCCCTCTGCCCCCGCGGAGGACAGGATGCTGAGATGCTCTTAGGTCAACTTGTTAAGGCGCCGGCTTCGCCCTCACATCACCTCCTGCATGCAGGGAATGGTGTGAGGAGCATTTGAAAGTTTGCAGCTGGAGCAGAGAGGAGCTTCGCAAAGCTCTGCAGGAGGAATTAAGCACACGTTAGGAAGTTTTTATTAGAAGGAAAAACCCATAACAAAATGGAAATCAAGTCCTGATCGATCAATCAATCCCACCAGGAACAGTTGCTCGTTTGAACATCGTCTTTTTCATGCATTCGTCCTGCGGCTGCTTGTCGGACTGAAACCAGACGTCCCGCTGGATCCTGGTTCTGCTGTTCTTCTCCGCATTCACTGGTGTCTCTCGCCGGGACCTGGGGGACTTCTGATCCATAATCCCCAGCTACATGTTTCTGCCTCTGACTCGATGCCGTCCCAGCTGGCTAGCATCTTACTTACTATGTATCGGGGGGGGGGGGGGGGGGGGGGGGGGACAGCACAGCCTGCCCCGGGGGGGGGGGGGGGGGCGGCTGTCTGCCCTGGTACACCCTGCCTCGGCGGATCCGGTGCTAGATTGATGAGAACAGATCTTATTATATATTAGATTATCCAGTTCTGCACTTCTCTTGCTATTTTATGTTCTTTATTTTTGAGGATGTTTTATGGGAGAATGATAAATAAAAGACAAGTACAAACACCAGGCGATGATTAAAACAACTGAAGTTGTCCAGTAATTAAGCGTTTTTATATTGTTTATTGTTGAAACGCTGAGTCGACAGCAGCGTATCGCTCCTTCCTAATGAGACAACTTAGCGTCCTGTAATGAAACCGCTTGCTTGAACCTCTCACCTCGTTAAAGCGAAATGGCTAATCGAATTATTTTGCCTTGTCCAGCCGAGGTGCAGTCGTGGTGTTTCACACTGTGCCTCATTATCCGCAGAACAAACTGAGGAGAAGGAGCAGAATGCCGCTATAGCATCAGGTTAATGAGCTATGAAATGTATTTCTGAGCCCCTAGCCCGCATCCCCCTAAATATCAGCTAACACGGCTAATGAACTTTACATTGCCATCAATGGCCTGCAGCCATAGTAGCCTGCTCTGGGTTTCAGTGTGAAGGATGGGAAAGGGAGAAGGCAGACATTCCTACAGGCGTATAACATTGTTGTCAGGCAAAGGAAATTATTTAGGAGCAGCAAATGACAGAAGAACCTGCAGCGTTCAGTGTTTCCTGCAAACCTCCAGTCACATGTCCTCCATCCAGCTGATCGTTGTTGCTTCGTGAGATGTTATAGAGCCAATCAATAACCAAGAGATTTATAGATCAGCATGTAGCACTTAGCAGCTAACTCAGAAACAGCTCCCGATTGTCCATCGATTGCCGACGAGGAAGTAAATAATGTTTGTTTGTTTTTTGGTCCAATTTGTGATTCTGCTTTCTAAGTTGCCACAACAAAACAGCAGGTTTGGTTCAGGCTACATCTAATATTCATTCTTATCCTTGCAGAAATTAAGTCAAGTTTACTTTGGAATTAAATGTTCGGTGCCTCATTATTGCTGAACTCAGCAGTCGCTCAAGAACCGCAAACAAAAACAAAATAATCGCATCAAATTGTTGTATCTCTAAAAGCTATGGATCTATATCTCTGGAAGAATCCGCCGTTACTGCTAATAATGATATTAATGTGAATCCAACTGCTAAATGTTTGTTTTCATGGTTAAGGAATCTAAAAATAAAGATGAAAGTAAATGTAGAGCCATTTCAGAATAAAGCCATAGTTTTATTCTGAAATGTCGTTGTTTACACACTTTGCAGGAGTAAATTTCCTATACGAGTATTATCTCTAAAAATGAATGTTTAAATATAAATGCAGGGATGAGTTCACTCCGTAACCCAACTCCTCCTGTTTCCCACCCTCCATCTCGACTCCCTCCTCGCTTCCGTTTTGACACTAATAAGTAATGAAAACTGGTGTCTGCTGGATTTCTGTACAGCCGACAGTCATCTCACATAAAATCATCCCACCTCAGCTCGACTGGCCTGAACTCGCACACAGTGACAGACAGCAGCCCGACAATGGACACAAAGTGGTTTTGAAAAATCCTGCGTGTGATGCATGGATAAAAAAAACAAGTACATTATGTCCTCAGGCTGAATTCAAATGCGAAGGCCACAGAATACCCACTGATGATAAAG